>NW_026712409.1:20097227-20399727 GCF_030504385.1 Musca domestica | reverse complement strand
AAGCGAAAGCAACTGTATAATATTATCATTGTATCCCTTTTTGCGTGCGTTTGTTTAACCTGCTGTTATTTGTCCCTCAGGTGCTTTTCTCTTTCCTTTTTTTAATAACCTCGATTTTAATTAAAATCAACCAAGCCCCCAAACCCGCACAAAATAATATTCCTATTTTATGTTCAGGTTTCTCCATCGAAATGAAGAAAAAAAAAAAAACAGGGAAACAATTATTTTATTATTTTGGTATTTTTTAAACAGCAGGAGCAAAAAAGGATAATAAAAGAGTGTAACCGGAAGTTATTATACATTGAAATGGCGAAAAAGGAAGATAAGAGATATCATCCGTGAGTTATAATGCCAAAAGTGGAACATGCAAATTATTTACGGATTCTGTAATTAAAATAAAATTTAGAGAGTCGCATAAGGCTTAAATTAGGTCTAAGTATGTACCTAAGCCCACACTATTAACATATACAATTTGCATGCTTCACTTTTGATATCATAACTCACGGATGACTCCTCATTTTTTTTATTTCAATGCATAATCCTTTATTATCCTTCTGCTTAGCTGTTTAAAAAATACCAAAATATTAGCATAAATTGAACATGTTTTTCATTGATAATCCAGATGAAATTATGGTTATATAGGTCTATACTTTAATTAATTGGTGTGATATGATACATATCAACAATCTTTGAAGGGTTTTTTAGGGATTTGATTGGGTTTTCTAACCACTAAAGGTCTTTTAAGGGTCTTTGATTAACAGAAGATATTTAAAAAGTTGTCTGCTTATTTTAGGGATCTTCCGTCAACAGAAGACATCTGAGGGGTAATTTATCAAAAGAACTGGTTTCTTTGAAAATTTTTTGAAGAGTTTTAAATTCTAGGTCTTCTAGTCCAATAAGACCCTTGAAAGATCTTTATAAAAAAACGTTTTCTAACAATGAACAAATAAGCAAGTCATTTGATACCTTACAACAATACAGGGTGAGATGAAAAAACTGCAATCAAATTCAGACTGCTGTCATTTCTAAGCCACTCGTCCGACAGCTGTTAAAATTATTCCAGTGACAGATCATTATATTATTTACAAGCGTACAAAAGTATTTTGGTGAGATTTTTCAAAAAAAAAAGTTATTCGCGATGGAATTCAAGCGTGATAGTGTGATTTCTTTATATTAGGGTGGAAAACCACAAGTGGCTATCGTTAGAGCACTCAAGCATTTAAACGTGAATGAATCTTTCGTTTCTCGTCCCATCGCTCGTTACCGTGTTACTGGTAGCGTAGCCCAACGTCAACAGCAACATCAGCAGAAATAGTACGAAAAGTAAAGAAGCGACTTGATCAAAAACCGCGTCGCAGTGACCGAAAAATGGCTCGTGAGCTGAACACATCGCAATATTCCATTCGGCAAATATTAAACCAGTAAATAAAGTCCCTGATATTTCCCTGAATATCGTTGTTACGGAGTGCATTTTACGGCTGTGGGTAACAAATATGACAAATCGGATGAACAGTATATATGAGAGCTATATCTATATCTGAACCGATCTTCACCAAATTTGACATACTAGCCTCTAGACTAAATTCGGTCCCAAGTGCCAAATTCCATCCCATTTGGACAAATATTAGACGTTTGGTGCACAATATAAGGTAAATCGGACGAAGTTATATATGGGAGCTATATCCAAATCTGAACCGATCTCGATAAGATTTGGCAAAGATATTTCTGAGCTGTATTTGATATATTTCCCTGAATATCGTTGTTACGGAGTGCATATTATGGCTGTGGGTAACAAATATAACAAATCGGATGAACAGTATATATGGGAGCTATAGCTATATCTGAACCGATCTTCACCAAATTTGACATACTAGCTTCTAGACTAAATTCGGTCCCAAGTGCCAAATTCCATCCCATTTGGACAAATATTAGACGTTTGGTGCACGATATAAGGTAAATCGGACGAAGTTATATATGGGAGTTATATCCAAATCTGAACCGATCTCGATAAAATTTAGCAAATTTATCTCTGAGCTGTGTTTGATATATTTCCTAATATATTGTTGTTACAGAGTGCATATTACGGCTGCGGAGGACAAAAATAACAACTCGGATGAACAATATATATATGGGAGCTATAGCAATATTTGAACCGATTTCGATCAAATTTGGCATACTTATTTTGAGGTCCAATCTTTGCAAAATTCCATACTATACGGGCAGATATTACACGTTTGGTGCACAATAAAAGGCAAATCGGACGAAGATATATATGGGAGCTATATCTAAATTTTGACCAATTATCTCCAATTTCAACAGGGTTCGTCCTTGGGCCAAACAAATGATTTGTGCAAAATTTCATCTGGATAGGGCAATAAATGCGAACTGTACTTTGTTTACAAAAATACATGGACAGACGGATGGACGGACATGCATAAATCGACTCAGAATGTGATTCTATGCAGATTATCAAAAGGAACTATGGGTCTATCTCGTTTCCTTTTGCCTGTTACAAACAAATGCACAAAGACCTAATACCCTGACCACATAGTGGTGTAGGGTATAAAAATGAGCTCGGGGTAAAGCAATTGAAATTCCAAAAAGTGCAAGAACTTACACCGCATCTGAAAGAAAATAGACTCAAAAGAGCTAAAGAGTTGCTTCGCTTGACCATAAAGGGGTGAACTGCCGAAATTGGGTTTCTCCGATGTGAAAACATTCGTTGTCCAGCAGTTTGTAAATAAACAAAATGATCGTGTTTACTTGCCAAAGAGGAACTCAAGTGCCGGCCATGGTGATGCTGTGGACCGCTATAACAGCCGATGGTCGCTCTCCGCTCGTATTAATCGACCGAGGCATCAGAATAAATTCCGAATATTTTCGCGAAAATATTCTGGAGGGTGTATTAAAGCCATGAGCACGCAAACATTTTGGCGGCAGACCTTGGACATTCCGACAGGACTCAGCACCATCGCACTCAGCACACGCCACCCCAGAATGGCTACAAAATGAGGTTCCTCGCTTCATTTTCAACGCACAATGGCCACCAATCCTTTGGACTATTGTGTCTGGAATATTTTGGAAAGCAAGTTTGGCGCTAAATAATACCAAAGTGTCGATCACCTCAAGTAGGCGCTTAGCCGAGAATGGGCCAAAATACCGCAGAGTAACATTTGGGCAGCGTGTGACGGTTTCATTGGCCGTTTGAAGGCTATAATTCGTGACAAAGGTGATCAATTCGAACAAATCTAAACTTTTTCAAAAATTTATTGGTATTTCCGACATTTTTTGCTTCCATTCAATAAAATTAAAAGAAAAAATTAAAAGTATGACGTTTGATTTTATTGCGAATTTTTTGTCACACCCTGTACAAATTCGATAAAGTTTCACAGATTTCCCCAAGACACTTCCCCATTTTAACTACATAGCAAAATCAGATGTTCAACCTAGATGTGTATCTTTTCGAATAACCATCATAGATCTGGAACCAATATTTTCCAAAAACAAACGATCTCTTAAAAAGCGTGGATATTCGACGAAGCAGTTATTACAAATTATTACGACAAATTTATAATTCGCTCCTTCGGAAAGAACAGACATTTCACTTCCAAATTTTTATACCCTACAACACTATGTGTTGGGGGTATTATAAGTGTGATTGGGCAAAAAATTATGTAACACCACCGAAATAGTGGTTTCCAACATAGGAAACTATATATATAGATCATCCTATCTCACCGAGCTGAGTCGATCTAGCTATGTATGTCCGTTCGCCCGTCTGTCCATGTTAATTTGCCATCATTCTACAAGTCGCAATTATGGCCCGATCTTCACGAAAGTTAGAATGGAGGTGGGGCTATATTTGAAGATGATCACATAATATTTAGAGGTTGAAATGGACCAAAAAAAGAAAATTTTCCTATTTTCGCAGTTGCTCTATAGGTCGCAATTATGGACCAATCGAAGTGGAGTTTAGCATGGAGCTTGAGCTTAGGGCTGGACAGCAACCTTCCAATTTTGATGGTAATCGGGTAACAATTAGTGGGTGAAATAGACCATAACCTTTGTTTTAAATAAAAGTAAAATTTTCCATTAAACTGCGAATGTTTTTAATCCCGGCGAAATCACAAATAGACAAACAGGTCAATTCTGACCCTAACGTAGATGCCGATAATAAATATATCGGATGTATATAGCAAACTATATACAATGTTTATATACAAAGGAAGGGGATGTTAGCTAGAATGCTTATATCTCAATAATGGCTGGACCGATTTTGACATATTTTGTTAATTCGGAATGCCCTATTGGCATAAAAAAATAAAATCTAAAAAAAAAATCGCATAAAAATATGCCAATAATGATTTCAATATAGATTTTGTAGTATTTTGTGAATTTTTTTTATTTTTGCATATTTTTTATCGCATGCGATTTTTTCAATTTGACTTATAATATTGAAGTGTTTGTTTTGTAATATTTTTTCACCTTACAACACAGGTTAGGATAATTATATACAGATTGCAATTATCGTCAGATCCTCCCGAAAAAATTCATAAGGTTAGGACTAGGCTCAGAAAGGCTAGTCATATTATTTATAAAGGTCACAAATAGAAACCAAAGCAGACAAAATCTCACATGAAGTGGGAGTTTAGGACAGCGGTTAGAGTGGACCACTACTTTTGTGTGAAAAAATGCCAGCATTACTTGGAGGCGATATCCGAAATACACAAAAGGCAAACTTCTGGCTTTTTTATGCTAATTTCTTTGACGAATATAGCCAAATATGGTAGACAAACATGTAGATGAGTCAAAATTTGGAGATACATTTTGCATTTGGAGATAATCACAAAATATTTAGGGTTTCAAATGAACCTAAATAGCACTAATTTAGTGCTATTTTTTATGAAATACCACTAATTTAGTGCAAGTTTTTTCAAATACCACTAAATTTAGTGGTAGTGCTATTAAAATTTCACTACCACTAAAATTTAGTGGTAGTGCAATTTTTTTTTAAATATCACTAAAGGGTTAGTGGTAGTGCAATTTATTTTTCACTACCACTAACCCTTTAGTGGTAGTGGAGTTAAAAATTGCACTACCACTAATTATTTGATTCTTAGTGCATTAAAAATTTAGTGCAATATGCCCAACCCTGATATCTTGGCAGTGCTCCGAGACATAATTTCAAAAGCGAAATCTTTCAAAATGAATTTGGACATAATGGGACAGAAATAGCAGAAATCAAAATAAATTTAAATAATCGAACCTTGACTGAGGGTATACATCTGTCGGCAAAACCGATTGATATTTTCTAACTTGTTTTTTTTTTTTTCTTTTAAAATAATATTTTTTTCAGCAAATTTTGAATGTTTCCTTCAATTAGTACCTATCAGACAGGCTGAATTTTAAATGCATCTTGGGTGGAAGAACTCACCTTAAATAATGCAAATATTTTATTAAAATATAATATAACCAGTAAGGATAGCTCAAAAGTCGGGCGGGGCCGACTATATGATACCCTACACCACTATGCATATTTAGTAGAGCTCTCGTAAAAAGGTTTATACAGGGCATTTCAGAGCTCTATGAGATATTTGGTACAAAACTCAAAATCTATCTAATTCTATCGTGCATTTTACGAACTATAGCTATCTCTGATTCGGGTTTCTCCAAATTTGACGTATTAGCTTCTAGACTGGTGATTTGGGCTTATATTGACCATTTAGTGCACATTTAACCCGAAATCGGATGAAGATATATATGAGAACTATATCGAAATCTGAACCGATTTCGATAAAATTTAAAACAGCTATTCCTGTGCTCCATCTAATACCTGGTACCAAATATCACGGTTGTGGAATGAATATTACGAATGTATGGGACTAAAACTCTAAATCGGATGAAACATATATATGGTTGCTATATCTATATCTGAACCGATTTTCACTAAATTTGATATACTTGCTTCTAGGCTGAATTTAGTCCGATGTACTAAAATTCAGCCCATTTGGCCATTTGGTGCACAATTAACCCGAAATCGGATGAAGATATATATGGGAGCTATATCCAAATCTGAACCGATTTCGATAAAATTACAAACAGCTATTTCTGGGCTGTATCTTATATCTGGTACCAAATATCATTCTTGTGGAGTGCATATTACGAATATGAGAGGCTTAAACACCAAATCGGATGAAAGATATATATGGGAGCTATAGCTATATCTGAACCGATTTTCTCCAAATTTTATATACTTGCTTCTAGGCCGAACTCGGTTGGGTGTGCCAAAATTCAGGTAATTTGGACTGATACTGAATATTTGGTGCACATTTAACCCGAAATCGGATGAAGATATATATGGGAGCTATATCTAAATTTGATCCGATTCTCACCAATTTCAATAGGGTTCGTCCTTGGGCCAAAAAAATATTGTTTGGAAAATTTCATCTCAATCGGATAATAAATGCGACCTGCATTTTGTTCACAAGAATACATGGACAGACGGACGGACGGACGGACAGACGGACTGACATGCATAAATCGACTCAGAAAGTGATTCTATGAAGGTTCTCAAAAGTAACTATGGGTCTATCTCGTTTCCTTCTCCATGTTACAAACAAATGCACAAAGACATAATACCCTTACCACTATGTGGTGTAGGGTATAAAAACACAAAAACGTCATTCAAGCTCCCCTATTTGCAAATTTTCGTATTAGTTATGCATTCCAAGAGATATTTCTCGACAAGCATCCTTGGCCAGGGTTTAACAGCTAAGTACATATTTTTCCTGCCTGCCTGCCTACCAGCTCTCTTATTCACCTCTTTCCAGGGTGTTGTTATTAGTTGGCTGGGCTTAGAATGTTTGTTCTTCATGCCAGCAGGCAATAGAATATCCTATGAAAATTACTAGAACCTCCCCTCACCTCTCCGCCGCTATATGTTTACTGCATTCCAGCCTCCGTCACCGTAACTGGCTTGCGTGGCCAATACAAACAAATAAAATCCGCTTCTGGTAGCTGCTGTTGCTGCTGCCAGCCACCACAAAACACTCATAGCTTACAAACACTCTAACTAAGCGCATGTCTGATAAGAGGATAAATTTATATATTTTTTTACTATTTTTCAATTTCTTTAGTTTTTTATTTTTGCATATTTTTTTTTGCAGAATTAAAATGAAAAAATGCACTAATCGGATTAAGAAATGAAAATACTTGTAGTATTGATGCATTTATGTTGGAAATACCAAAAGGTTGGTCAAATATTGACAAACCTTGTTGGTAAATTGAAATTAAATGGCGTAGTTCTGTTTTAAGTAGTACTATTTTTTAAAAGATTATTTAACACTCAAATAATTTTACAATTAAATTATAGAGTGGCTTTATTAAAACGATATGCGATATAGTTTAAATTAAATCGATTACACAATGCGACAAATTTTAATTTTTTTCAATAAACAATCAATCAGTTTATGAAAGCAAAGTTAATAGTAAAACAAGTAAGCCAAGGCTAAAGTCGTGCAGGAACGACCATGTAATAACCTACAACACTACAATATGTTAGAAGCCCCCTTATGACCAACTCCACTTTGAAAGATTTCGCATTTAAAATTATGTCATAGAGCACTACCCCGATATTACCCTTAGCATTTTGACCAGGAACATTTGGCCAATATTTACGCACTCATTCGTGCTTTTAGTCGCTGTGGTCCATTTTACAGCTAAATATAATCCAATGGTCATCCAAAATGCTAGAATTCTTCCCTGTCCTTAACTCTCTTCTGAGGTGTGTCGATTAGCTTCAATTGTGTGATCAGGAAAATTTTTCTGCTTTTGGTCCATTTGACCCCTCAATATATTGCGATTATCTCCAAATGCAAGAGGCCCCTCTGTAGCTCCAAATTTAGACTCATCTATACGATTTGCTTGTCTACGATATTTGACTATATTCGTCAACGAAATCAGAAAAATAAGACAGAAGTTCGCCTTTTGTTTATTTTGGATTTCGCCTGTAAGTTATTTTCAGCGTTTCGGTAGAATGACAATGTTGGCATTTTTTTTTTCACAAAAAAGTAGTGTCTCATTCTACCCGCTGTCCTAAACTCTAACTTCATGCGCGATTTTGTGTCGCTTGGTTTCTATTTGTGACCTTTATAACAGCTGCTAAACCAGGAACAATTTTAGTTTTTGGTCCATTTCAACCACCAGATATATAGCGGACATCTGTAAAAACAATAGGCCTAGCCCTTCTGAGCCTAACCCTTCCCTTATGACAATTTTCGTGAGAATTTTATTGAATAAAAGCAAAAAAATGTCGGAAATAACGCAGAATTTTAGAATAAGTTTAGATTTGTTCCAATTTGTCAACTTTGGCATGAATTATGGTAATCAAACGGCCAATGAAACCATCACACGCTGCCAGAATGTCTCTCTGCGGTATTCTGACTATTTTAGGTACAATACCCCCCGAAATTGTATGAGATGTCATATTTGAAGTTCGTAATGGCAGCCTATGACGGTATTTTGACCCATTCCCGACGAAGCGCTTGCCTGAGGTGATCGACACTTTGGTATTTTTTAGCGCCAACCTTGCTTTCCAAAATACTCCAGACACAATAGTGCAACGAATTGGTAACCGGAGATTTTGGTGGTCATTGTGCGCTGGAAATGAAGCGAGGAACCCCATTTAGTAAACATTCTTGGGTGGCGCGTGCTGAGTGCGATGGTGCTGAGTCCTGTTGGAATGTCCAAAGTCTGCGGTCAAAATGTTTTCGTGCCCAAGGCTTTAATACACCCTCCAGAATATTTTCACGATAATATTCGGCATTTATTCTGATGCCACGGGCGATTAATACGAGCGGAAAGCGACCATCGGCTATTATGGCGGCCCACACCGGCGCTTGAGTTCTGGTGGCCAACCAATACACCGGTGCACATTTTAAGCTGACCTTATTGACAAGTAAACCCGATCATTTTGTTTGTTTACAAACAGCTGGACAACGAATGTTTTCCCATCGGAGAAATCCAAATTCGGCAGTTCACCACATTCGGCTAAGCGAAGCAACTCTTAAAGTCTTAAGAGTCTATTTTCTTTCTGTTGCGGTGTAAGTTCTTGCATTTTTTTCAATATTTGCGGGATGGAACATTGCGATATATTCAGCTCACGAGCCATTTTTTGCCACTGCGACGCGGGTTTCGATCAAGTCGCTTCTTTACATTTCTTCTGACGTTGCTGTTTTCTTACGTCTACTTTCTTGACGTCCGGCTACGCTACTGGTATCAGTATCACGGTAACGAACGATGGTACGAGACACAAAAGATTTATTCACATTTAAATGCTGGAGTGCTGTAACGATGTTCACTTGTGGTTTTCCAGCCAAATATAAAAAAAGACATAAATAAACAAGTAAAAAAAAAACATTAAGTTCGGCCGGGCCAAACTTTTAATACCCTCCACCTTAGGGTAAAGGAAACATTAGAAGAAATGTGGCAAAAACCAATAAAATGCCGAATATCAGGAGGTGCCGTTATATGGGGGCTATACCAAATCGTGGACCTACACATGCAATGTTTCGCCAAAGGAGCTGGAACCCATTATGACCTATAAATACCGATTTTCAGACAAATCTGTGAAAAAATGTGTCAAAAATCATAAAATTACCGAATATCGGGAGGTACCATTATATGGGGACTATACCAAAACGTGGACCTATAATTTCAATGACTCGCCGCATGAACTGGTACCCATTATGATTTACAACTACCAATTTTCAGAGAAATTCGTGAAAAAATGTGTCAAAAATCACCGAAATACCGAATATAGGGAGGTACCTTTATATCGGGGCTATACCAAAACGTGGACCTATACATGCCATATTTTGCCACACGTACAGGGACCCGTAATGACCTACAAATACCAATTTTCAGACAAATCAGTGAAAAAATGTGGCATAAATCATCAAAATACCGAATATCGGGAGGTACCGTTGTATGGGGACTATACCAGAACGTGGACCGATATATCACATTTTCAATACCAACCATCCTAGACACAATACAAATTGCTCTGCTAAATTTTGGTGCTCTACGTCAGATAATGTGGGTTGTATCGTGATTTCAACAGACAGACGGACAGACAGACTGACGGACATCGTTAAATCGACTTAGAATTTTGTGCTGATTATGAATGTATATTCTTTATGGTGTCTACGACGAATATTTAAGGATGTTACAAACGGAATGACAAGGTTAATATACCCTCCTTTCCAAGGTGAACATGTATGACTGATACTTTTTACTTGTGTTTATACGTACGAGAAAATCTTATACCATTGACCAATATTAAGGTATAGAAGACCTCGGGCAGCCTTTTGAAATTTAGTTTTTTTGAAACATGTGATTTTCTTCGTTATTTTCGCATTTGAAATTCTTGTTTTTTTTTTGTTAAATTTCTACCACATTGTGCCATTTACTTTTTCAATCCTTTTTTTTTTTTCTGGGAAGAAAAAAGAAGTTTTTTAAAACGTTTCCGTCCAAGTTGTCAGCATACTTTTATTTGGATTTGTTTTGTGGTTTTACTTTCTGACCTGTATTCAATTTCCAGCATAATGCCCATATTAGTTTCATATGTTTTCGATTTGCTAAAAATTTTTTTTTTTTTGATGCCAACAAGTAGAAAAAAATAGAGTTCTCTTTTAACCCTTATATGGCCAAATAAAAAATGTGCTCAAAGCCAGCATCCTTGCACTAACATTCCCCGCTGGCTTCTTAATTTCATGGGGCTGAAATAGGTTGCACGTTGGGGGCCTCTGGAATCCTGGTGATTTACCGCAAAACATTTGGCATGAGGGTTAAATGAATCAAAATAATCTCACCACCACTGAACATTAAACAATAAAATCTGTAAAATGTAGAATTTATGGTCGGAAAACAGACATGGACATGGAAAAAAGTTAATCAAAAGATAAATACCAAAACTACATACACATTACGTAAAGGGAAGTAGGGAAGCAGGCGGTTGGCAGGGAAATAAGTAGAGATAAAAACACAAAAAATGTTTATATGTTTTAAACATGTTTGTGGTTTTTGTGGTTATTTATTCGTTTCTTCGCTCGTTCGTTCGTTTTTTGAAATACTCATTTCCTTAGACTCTTTTTTTTTGGTAGATTGTGCAAGACTTGGCACAGGGATATTTCAAATTAAAAGTTTTACATATTCGTCTACTGATTTGTGGAGAAATCACTGAAATCTCTTTTGCATTTTTTTTTTTTTGGCAAGGAAAGATAAAAAATAAAAATAAACCAGAATACAAATGAAGTGCAATCAGGACTCACATGTTTGCATTGAATAAAAGAGAAATCGAAATCTACTGCAAAAACATCCTTTGGCATTATAGCTCAATGCAATGTTGCAAAGATAATGGTCAATGGAAATGTTTTTTGTGTTGGTCGCATTACTATCAGCACAAAGTCAATATGATGTTTGCCTGCAAAGAGGATAAACATTTGTTAAAAAAAAATCTTCCTCTTGTATTGAAGTCTTTGAAGCAAAAATAATGTAGTAGTAGCTGATATTCTGGTTAATTAAGAGACTAGGCATTAGGCAACTTTTATCGATATTTCAGTCGAACCTAAAAACAACGGCCTTATATTCAAAGAGTGAAATGAAAGAAATGTTTTCTTCTTCGCATAAAAAGTTTGTTGCATATTAGTAAAATTAAGGTCCTATGATCCCACAATCCGATGTTGAAAACCAGTAAGGAAAGCTCAAAAGTCGGGCGGGACTGACTATATGATACCCTACACCACTATGCATATTTAGTAAAATAATGTTAAGAAGCAATAAGTTCGGCCTCGCGAAACTTTAAATACCCTTCACCATTTGGCACGAGTTTGGAAATTTTCAAAAAACTGAAATCCTTAAAAAACTCTGTTAAAATTTTTAAAATACCGAATGTAGCCGTTATATTGGGGTCTATACGACGTGGATCTACATAGGCATTGTTTGTCATAAGCCATTACCATATTCAAATTCGAAACTTGAAATAAGCGGTGAATAGTGTAGCTAAAATCTTAAAAATATCGTATATAGGGAGGTACCGTTATATTGGAGCTGTGCACAGACAACTTCCTGGCACAGACAACTTTCAAGTTTGCTCCCATATATATATATATATATATATATATATATATATATATATATATATATATATATATATATATATATATATATATATATATGGGAGCAAACTTGAAAGTTGTCTGTGCCAGGAAGTTGTCTGTGCACAGCTCCAATATAACGGTACCTCCCTATATACGATATTTTTAAGATTTTAGCTACACTATTCACCGCTTATTTCAAGTTTCGAATTTGAATATGGTAATATATATACATATATATATATATATATATATATATGGGAGCAAACTTGAAAGTCTTGCTTCTATGCTACTTTCTGTTGAAGTGCGAAAATCCATTTAGACCAATATTAGCCATTTGGTGCACAATAAACCTTAAATATGTTAATGATATGGGAGCTGTATGCAAATCTGAACCGATCTCGATAAAATTTGGCAGAGATATTTCTGAGCTGTATTTGATATATTTCCCCAAATATCGTTGTTACGGAGTGCATATTACGGCTGTGGGTAACAAATATAACGAATCGGATGAACAGTATAAATGGGAGCTATAGCTATATCGGAACCGATCTTCACCAAGTTTGACATACTAGCTTCTACAGCCAATTCGGTCGTAAGTGCCCAATTTCATCCGATTTGGGCAAATATTAGACGTTTGGTGCACAATAAACCTTAAATCTGTTAATGATATGGGAGCTGTATACAAATCTGAACCGATCTCGATAAAATTTGGCAGAGATATTTCTGAGCTGTATTTGATATATTTCCCCAAAAATTGTTGTTACAGAGTACGGCTGATTACGGCTACGGAGGACAAAAATAACAAATCGGATGAACAATATATATGGGAGCTATAGCTATATCTGAACCGTTTTCGATAAAATTTGGCATACTTATTTTCAGGCCTAATTTTGTATGTGCAAAATTCGATACTATTCGGACTGATATAACACGTTTGGTGCACAATAAAAAGCAAATCGGACGAAGATATATAAGGGAGCTATATCTACATTTTGACCGATTATCTCCAATTTCAATAGGGTTCGTCCTTAGGCCAAACAAATTTTTGAAAAATTTCATCTGGATATTGCAATAAATAAATAAATAAATATAATAAATAAACTGTTTACAGAAATACATGGACAGCCGTCGGACGGACATGCATAAATCGACTCAGAATGTGATTCTATGCAGATCATCAAAAGGAACTATGGGTCTATCTCGTTTCTTTTTGCCTGTTACAAACAAATGCACAAAGACAAAATTCCCTTGCCACTATGTGGTGTAGGGTATAATGAAGAGACTTTCTAATATGCCAAAATAGACACAGATAATGGTTAATGGAAATCCATTTTGTGTTGGTCGCATTACTAACAGAACAAAGACAGTAAGAAGTATGAAATGCAAAGAGGATAAAATGCTGTTTTAAAGATTTGTTTGCTCCTGATGGGTATTAGCTGATATTTTGGTTATTCCAGAGAATAGGCATTAACAAAGCTTTACCTATCTTTAAATTGAAATCAAAAAATAGTACATAATCAGAGGTTCTAATGAAAGAGGTTCTTCTTCTTTGGCACAATGTGCGTTACAACAAGATTTGCACTTTCGACATCGAAGCCGAAAATCAAACCAAAACATTTTTAAAATTATCAGTGGGTTTTGCCGTCAGATCTATACCATGTTCATTTATCTAAAGGGTGAGATAAAAGAAAAAACTGCAACAAAGTCAAACGCCATAATTTTTAAATTTTTTTTAATTTTAATAAATGAAAGCAAAAATGTCGGAAATAGCATCAAATTTTAGAATAACTTTAGATAAGTTCGAAGTTGTCACATTTGACACGAATTATGGCCTTCAAACGGCCAATGAAACCGTCACACTCTGCCCTAATGTTGATCTGCCGTATTTTGGCCCATTCCCGGCGAAGCGCTTGCTTGAGGTGATCGACACTTTGGTTTTTTTGGTACTTACCTTGCTTTCCAAAATACGCCAGACACAATAGTCCAACGGATTGGTATCCGAAGATTTTGGTAGCCATTGTGCGCTGTGAATGATGCGAGGAACCTCATTTTGTAACCATTCTTGGGTGGCACGTGCTCAGTACGATGGTGCTGAGTCTTGATGGAATGTCCAAAGTTTGCGGCCAAAATGTTTGCATGCCCACGTCTTCAATATACTCTCCAGAATATTTTCGCGATAATATTCGTCATTTATTCTGATGCCACGGTCGATTAATATGAGCGGAGAGCGATTATCGGCTGCTATGGCGGACCACAGCATCATAATGGCCGGCGCTTGAGTTTTGGTGGCCAACCGAAGGTGCACATTATCAGCTGACCTCTTTGACAAGTAAACGCGTTCATTTTGCTTGTTTACAAACTGCTGGAAAAGGAATGTTTTCTCATCGGAGGAAACCCATATCGGCGGTTCACCATTTTCTGCCAAGCGAAGCAATTCTTTAGCTCTTTTTAGTCTATTTGCTTTCTGTTGCGGTGTGAGTTTTTGCACTTTTTGAATTTCAATGGCTTTATCCCGAGTTCATTTTTCAATATTTGCCAAATGGAATATTGCGATATGTTCAGCTCACGAGCTTCGATCAAGCTGCTTCTTTACTTTTCGTACCATTTCTGCTGATGTTGCTGTTTTCTTCCGTCCACTTCCTCGGCGTCGGGCTACGCTACCAGTATCACGGTAATGAGCGATGGTACGAAACACCAAAAGATTTATTCACGTTTAAATGCTGGAGTGCTCTAACGATGTCTACTTGTGGTTTTCTAGCCAAATATAAAGAAGTCACACTATCACGCTTGAATTCCATCACGAATAACTTTTTTTCTTGAAAATTCTCACCAAAATGCTTTTGTACGCTTGTAAACAATATCATGATCTGTCACTGGAGTAATTTTAACAGCTGTCGGACGAGGGGCTAACAAATGACAGCAGTCTGAAATTGGTTGCAGTTTCTTTCATCTCACCCTGAAGTTTTTTTCATCTCACTTCCTTGACCAGGTTATCATGTAATATTCCCCGAGAAAAATTTTCTTTAAGAACCAGTTTTAGAAGAAAAATTCAAGATTATGATTCTGATAGCCCTGGTATATTTTTTAAATCCCCATTTACAGTTCTAATTCTAGTTTTTAAAATTTTCTTTAAAATCACGTTGTTTTCTCTGGTAGTCTTGGTGTAATGTTCTGAAATAAATCCTTGTTTATAGCTCAGATAATTCTTGGAAAGTCGTCAAAAAATATTCTTTAAAAATCTACGTTTACATCACTGATAGTCGTTGAGGAAATAGTCTGTGTATACACGTTTGTGGCTGTGATAATCCTTAAAAATACAGGGTTGTCCATATTCGACGGACCCATCTGGCAACGCCATAACTTTTGACAGTGATGTCACAACGGTTAATGACATACCGCGTTTGAAGCGTCAGTCCAAGCTGATTTTTACCATGAAACAATACACGCCACGCGAGCACTCTGAAATAGTTGAAATTTACATTCAACAGAAGAAGTCAATTGTGAAAACTGAACGTGCTTTTAAAACATTAAAAAATGTTAGAAGTGCGCCTTCTAAGAACACCATTAAGCGTTTATAGCAAAAATTTTCGACTGGTAAGGCTCTTTCTAATCCGAAGAGGCCATATAAAAGTCGACCAAGGCGATCGGCCGAGAATATCGCCGTCGTATGAGCCAGTGTTGAGAGGTCCCCAAAACGCCGTTCTTAGCAGTTGGGCATGGCTTCACTTTACAATGGATTATTCGCATTGATTTGCATTTGTTCCCGTACAAAATTCAATTGACGCAAAGAATGTTGCCTGCGGACAAGCCTCGTCGATTGGAATGGACCCAAAGGGCCCAAAAGTCTGTCGAATATGGGCAACCCTGTATTCCACAAAACTCAATTTTAAGGCCAGATATGTCTGACAAAAAATATTTACAACTTCTACGTCTATAACTCTAAAAGTCCTTAAAAAATATACTTTCAAAACTAAGTTAAAGAATATTTCTTTATGAATATATTTTTTTTCAAGGATTATTACCTGTTATTTGGGATTTTTAAAGAATATTTTTCAAGGACTCTTAGAGTTAAAAACAAAGATGTTTTAAAGATTATTTTCACCAGAAATATCTGAGCCATAAAATTGAGTTTTAAAATAGTATTTTTGAAGATCAGTTGGAGCCATGAACGTAATTTTTGGCAGTAAATGTCCTTGAAAATAGAACATAGAGTCCTGGAAGATTTATTTAAAATCGCCCTTTACAGTTTTAAATATCTTTGAAATATCGCGTTTTTGCAATGATGGTCCTGAAAAAGATATAATATTAAAAAACAAGTAAGCAAAGGCTATAGTCGTGCGGGGCCGACTATGTTATACCCTACAACACTACAATATGTTGGAAGCCCCCTTATGTCCAAACCCATTTTGCAATATTTCGCTTTTGAAATTAGGATTTTGACCAGGGACATTTGTCCAACATTTATGCACTCCGTCGGGCTGTTAGTTGTTGTAGTCCATTTTACTTTGTCCTTAACTCTCTTCACAGGCGTGTCGATTGGCTTCAATTGTGTGATCGGAAAAACATTTCTGTTTTTGGTAAATTTGAACCCCTAAATATTTTGCAATCATCTCCAAAAGCAAGAAGCCCCTCTGTATCTCCAAATTTTGACTCATCTATATGATATCCTTTTCTACGATATTTCCTTTATGTCAAGAGGGCATTCAGAATTGACAAAATTTGTCAAAATCGGTCCAGCCATTCTGGAGATATAAGCATTCTAACTAACATCCCCTTCCTTGGTATAAACACATTGTATATATTTCGCTATATATAACCGATATATTTACTATCGGCATCTACGTAACGGTCAGAATTGACTTGTTCGTCTATTTGCGATTTCGCCGGGACTAAAAATATTCGCGGTTTAATGGAAAATATGACTTTTATTTAACACAAATGTTGTGGCCTATTTCACCCACTAAATATTACCCGATGACCATCAAAATTGGAAGGCTTCTGCCCAGCACTAAGCTCAAGCCCCATGCTAGCTTCCGCTTTGATTGGTCTATAATTGCGACCTGTAGAGCAACTGCAAAATCAGGAATTTTTTCAGTTTTTGGTCCATTTCAACCCCTAAATATTATGCGATCATCTCCAACAGAAATAGGGTTCTATTCTGACCCTAGCCCCACCTCAATTCTAAATTTTGTGAAGATCGGACCATTATTGCAACCTGTAGAGTGATTACAAATTAACATAGACAGACGGACGGACATACATAGCTAGATCGATTCAGCTCGGCGAGATAGGAAGATCCATATATACTTCCCTATGTGGGAAACCAATATTTCGAGGTGTTACATAATTTTTGGCCCAATCAAACTTATAATACCCCCAGCACATAGCGTTGTAGGGTATAAAAATATTCGTTTAAAACACATTTTAGAGTTTTGACAGTAGTTTTCCTAAAATATCCCCTAAAATTTATTTTCAGCTGTGATAGTTCTTGCATAAATATTCTTTGAAAATCCCTGATTGGGAAAAATTCTGAAAATCCAAGTTAAAAATATCACCTCTATGCCTTTAAAGGTCCTTAATCTCCAATAATCCTCAAAGAGGATAACCCCCTTTTTAAAATTAATATTCTGTTTCAAATCCAAGTTTCTTTGTTGAACTTTAAACATACCGAATATGCACAACAAAAGGGGAGAAGAAAATATTCTCCACCCGCAGGAGATCCTTGGCAGAGCATAAATACACTTCTCGACATAAATTGTGTTGGACATTCACGATTCCATGTCAAATCAGAAATTCTTTTTGCCTCTGTTATTCCTCTTTGCTGGCACGGACCGAGGATGTGGTGTGGTCGGTTTGTTTGTTGTTTTGGATTGGATGCCGGGATGGCTTGATGTCCAAGTGACACAATGCGTACAACGGACTGACGGCTGACTTTGTTTCAACTTCTTTAAATCTCTCCTTCTATTTTCACCAATCTGACAGTTGGCATATTTCAGTTTTTGGGATTTGCCTTATGTCTCAGCAGCATTGTAGCCATGCCACCACCAACACAAGGCTGCCTGTCCATTGTCCGGTCCATTGTGGTTCCATGGCCTGCAGACCAGTACGCCAGTTTAATACAGTGTAACTGGCATTTGAATTGGTCTTGAGGCTGTGACAAAATGCTCAAGGGTCTGACACCATATTCTTTGCGTTAAGGATAAGTGGCTTGACCAATAAAGAAAAACACATAATTTAGATGGGAGAGGAGAAGAAGAGCAAGTGGGAGTACACAAACTGTTAGCTTAGATGGCATAAAAGCCAGGGACACAAAAGATGAAAAATTAGAAAAAATATAAAACTGAAAAAAAAACCAAAGCCCATCATTCTTATTTTGAAAAAGTGTGTTGGAGTGGTCGGGGGCATGTTCATTGGTATGTTGGTTGTCTCAACAAAGCAAATGCCTTCCAATGCTCTCGAAATCTTATTACAGGGATTTTTCTAAAGTCCTCTACCATTGTTATGTTAACTCTTGTGGCATTTAAATAAATTTGGACAGACTGATGGTTGACTTTTGCAATAAAAATAAAGCGTGGCTAACAGAATTTTGCCATAAAATTTAAGCTCTTTAAATTTGCTCCATTTGCTGAATCATTCGACATCACATATTTTAAAATATTCTTTATGGCTGTCAGCCATGAAAGCAGTTTTACATAATTTATGGCAAATACTCAATAACTCAATCACTAGTTTATTATTTTTTTTTTTTTAACAACTTCATTTGTAGTGCGCTGTAATTGATTAAATTGGGGTTTATTAAATAAAAAATGTAATAAATTAAGGGTAATTTGCAGACCGTAAATGAGGAAGGTCATTAAATTGTTACAACAACAAAAAATGTGCAGATTTTTTCATGATGGGAGAGAGTTTTCCGTAGGCAATGTGGACACCATTCGGCCTCAAGGTTTCCTATGGACAATAGAAGACCTAAAGGTCTTCTAAACACAATAAAAGACCTCACTGTTTTTTAAAGGCAATAAAAGGGGTTCCAAAGGCAATAGAAGACCTCAGGGTCTTCTATAGACAATAGAAGTCCTCAAGGTCTTCTAAAGACAATAGAAAAGCTCAATGCTTTCTAAAAACAATAGAAGACACCAGGGTCTTCTAAGGACGCCAAGGTCTTCTAAAGACGCCAGGGTCTTCTAAAGACTCCAGGGTCTTCTAAGGACCCCAAGGTCTTCTAAGGACCCCAGGGTCTTCTAACAACAATAGAAGACCTCAAGATCCTCTAAAGACAATAGAAGACCTCAGGGTCTTCTAAAGACAATAGAAGACCTCAGAGTCTTCTAAAGACAATAGAAGACCTCAAGGTCTTTCAAAGAGAATAGAAGACTTCAAAGTCATCTAAAAATAATAACAGGCCACAATCTCTTTTAGAGACAATAGAAGACCTCAGGGTCTTTAAATGCAATAGAAGAGCTCAAGGTCTATTTTAGGCAATAGAAGACCACAAGATCTTCTCAAGGCAAAATAAGACCTCAAGGTCTATTTAAAGCAACAGAAGACCTCAAGGTCTTCAAAAATAATAGAAGACCTCAAGTTCTTCTACAGACAATAGAAGACCTCAAGGCATTCTAAAGACAATAGGAGACCTTAAGGTCTTCTAAAGACAATAGAATACCTCAAGGTCTTCTAAAAATAATAGAAGTCCTCTAAACACAATAGAAAAGCTCAATGCTTTCTTAAGACAATAGAAGACCTCAAGGTCTTCTAAAGACTAGAAAACCTCAAAGTCTTCTAAGGACATCAGAAGACCTCTGAGTCTTCTAAAGACAATATAAGAACTCAAGGTCTTCTAAAGATAATAGAAGTCCTCAAGGTCTTCTAAAGACAATAGAAAAGCTCAATGCTTTCTAAAGGCAATAGAAGACCTCAGGGTCTTCTAAAGATAATAGAAGACCTCAAGGTCTTCTAAAGACAACAGAAGAACTCAAGGTCTTCTAAAGATAATAGGCTTTCAAAGCTTTCTAAAGACAATAGAAGACCTCAAGGTCTTCTAAAGACCTCAAGGTCTTCTAAAGACTAGAAGACCTCAATGTTTTCTAAGGACAACAGTAGACCTCAAGGTCTTCTAAAGAAAATAGAAGGTCCTCAAGGACCTTAAGGTCTTCTAAGGACAATAGAGGACCTTAAGGTCTTCTAAAGACAATAGAAGACCTTAAGGTCTTCTAAAGACAATATAAGACCTTAAGGTCTTCTAAAGACAATATAAGACCTTAAGGTCTTCTAAAGACAATATAAGACCTCAAGGTCTTCTAAAGACAATAGAAGACCTCAAGGTTTCTTTAAGACAACAGATGACCTCAAGGTTTTCTAAAGACAATATGAGACCTCAGGGTCTTCTAAAGACAATAGAAGACCTCAGGGTCTTCTTAAGACAATAAATGACCTCAAGGACTTCTAAAGACTATAGAAGATCTCAAGGTCTTCCAAAAACAATAGAAGACCTCGAGTTCTTCTAAATACAATAGAAGACCTCAAGGTATTTTAAAGGCAATTGAAGATCTCAAGTTCTGCTATGGACTATAGGCTATAGCCAACGTATTCTATGGAAAATAGATGACTTTCTGTGGGCAATAGTGGTCTTCTATACGCAAAAGATGACCTCAAAGTGTTCTGAAAGTCTTCCATAGACATCAGATGCTCTTAACGTCTTCTATATACAAAAGCTGACCTCAAGGTCTTCTATGGGCAATAAGTGACCTCAATGTCTTCTCAATGTGTTCTTTTGACCTCAAGGTTTTCTATTAACAATAAAACACCTTGAGTTCTCCAATGGGTCAAAAAAATACGCTAATGTTGGCTATAGCCTATGAAAAACAACAAGCTCTTCTCAGGGCCACAGACTACCTCCATTATTTCTCTTTAGACATTAGAAGAACTGAGTGCCTTTCAAGGACATTCTACGTTTTTATCTTTGCCTCTTGGTGTTAATAAATCTCTCAGCTGAAATTCCCCCTTATTTTTCCTTAAATGCTGCTGATTCAGCAAATTCCATCTCTGATAAAATTTGACTCTATTTCTCAATAATTAATTAATTTCTAATCTCTGCTTTTCATCTACTCTCTTTCACATTTTTAATCCCGTATTTGCTCAATCGCATAGCTACTATTTTTGTGTTTGTTCTAATGAAAATCAAGTTATACGACCAGTCGAACAATTGTCACATTCATTCTTAGATTTAACAACTCTTGCATGTGGATAATTTACTTAGATAAACATGATGTGTGAATGACAGTCAGACAGACAGACAGACTGCCGGCAATTCAGTCAGACTGACGGCTAGCTTAACTCAACCACGCTCAACTAATTTTAGTTATTTTTTCTGTTCGCTGTCTACTTTGCCGTTATGTTCGTTTGTGCTTCCATTTGGATTGCCTATCTGTCGGTTTGATTGCCTGATTAACAGTCGAATAACACTTCATTTAAACAAATTGCCTTTTTATGGCAAACAATTAATTAAATAGTTGAAATACTATTGTGACAATATATTTTTGGGGAGGAAAGGGAAATTGAATGGATTAGCTGTGGGAGACCACCCAATTAGAGGAGAAATAAATTTGATTTGCTGGAGATTTGGTGGCCACAGGACAGGGGTGGAATGTTTAGATTGAGACTTGATGTAGAGTTTTGAAATATTCTAAAGATATTCATGAGATTATGAGATATTCGTCTGACATATAGAAGATATTCTGGCAATAGAAAACCTCACCTTTTCATAACATAAGACTTGTTAATGGTATACCTTCCGTAGACGACCTCCATAAGGCCTTCTAACTATAGAAGACCTGGAAAAGGTTTCTAACTAAAGTAGACCTCAGAAAGATTGTGGCGTAATTTTTAAAGGTCTTCTAGCTAGAAAATTCGTCTAGCGATAAACGACCTCTGAAAGAGTTTCTAATTAGAGAAGATCCCTGAAAGTCGCATGTCCCCTATAGAACAGCTTTAAGTGTTTTTCAGCTATAGAAGACGTCTGAAAGGACTTTTAGGTTTTATATTTTATCCTTCAAAAGTCTTGCAGAAGGTTTTTCATACATTAAATCCTCTTGACGATATTCTATCCAGAGAAGAGCCTTTGAAGCTTTTTGCATAAGGGAGACGATTTTTTCAGACGATCTATCTATATGAGACATCAAGGAGGTCTTATATAAAAAGGATATTGTAGTGTTTTTCAAAACCTTGAATGCTATGTGGGAGAGGTACCAGAATAACTCGTCTGACCTCTACCATCTTTACAACACATCTTGTGTTGATGGAAATATAGAGATGTACCAAGTCTGAATGGAATCGCATGTTAATTTTCTATTTTATGAG
Source organism: Musca domestica (assembly GCF_030504385.1). Taxonomy (NCBI): domain Eukaryota; kingdom Metazoa; phylum Arthropoda; class Insecta; order Diptera; family Muscidae; genus Musca; species Musca domestica. The sequence goes on along the minus strand of NW_026712409.1, from coordinate 20,377,216 downwards.
TCTCATGGATATTCAAAATTTTGATTTTTTTATGGGGGAGGTATCAGAAGGAGTGGACCAATATATCTTATATTTGTGTTAGTAGGATATAGTAGGATGTGTGAAATATGAAGAGAAGCGGATACTTATTTCGGATTTTATGATCATTTTGGTTATTGAAAACTCTGCCCTGCGTGCGGGAGGTCCGATCAGAGGCAATGGTCCGATCTCTACCATCTTTATAACAGATCATGTGTTGATAGAAATATTAAGATGTGCCAAGTATGATTGGAGTCGGATGTTAATTTTGCGTTTTTTTGAGCTTCATGTATATTCAAAATTTTGAAGAAGGAAGTGGACCGAGTAGAGGAAACCGATCTAATCCATTTTCACACCAGACCTTGGGTTAATGAAAATACTGTGACAGACTCTTACATCACATTTTATAAGACTTATTATTATTCAAAATGTTGACCCTTTATGGGAAGATACATAATGTTGTGGACCATTTTTGCACCTAACCTAGCACTGATACAAAAACTAGGATTTGCAAAGTTGGAGCAAAATCGGATTATCCCTTCTCTTTCTATGCAGTAAAATATATTTTTTTTGAGAATGTCGACCTTCCAGGTAACAGGTAATACCATGAGTGGACCGATATTGCCCATCTCCGAATTTAATCTAAGTTTGACAATAATATTACAATGAACCAAGTTTGGACCAAATTGGATACTCCCATTGAGAGTTATCGTGCGCACCAACCATCCAGATAGATAGACCGGCGGACAAACAGACGGACATTGCTATATCGATTCCAAATGTCCTGAAACGATCTAAAACCGTTATTTAAATAAGGCACGTTTTGGCCGTATCAAATGATATATACCCCCTCTAGCCATATGGCTGAGGGTATAAAAAGTATTATTTAGAGAAACCCTGAATCATGTCTCGGGATATTTCTAATATTTTTAGCTGACGTCACCAAGATCTAGTTCCCATAGAAAATATATCAAACGATTTTGAAATTTGGAATTATTTTGAAAAAATGTCCAATACTGATATGTATTTGAGATCTCAAATATAATTCGCGTTTTTGCCCCGAAGTGTAGTGTCTAAAACTGTAGCCAATACAACTAGAGGGTAGTCTTGCCATTTTTCATAATATTTGTCTAACATTAAAAAAAAGTTTTCATTTCAAACATTTATACACTCTAACTTAATATGCTAATGACCGCTAATCGCAGTGACTTGTAATCGATATGACCTTCAATATTGTCCATCAAATATTTTTATTCGATTATTGGGTCGCCTTACATCCAAATGTCATTAAAAAGTGTGCTCGATTCATTTCATTGAACTGACCGCACAAGAAAAGTGACTAGAAAGGAAACCAAATAAATTGGGTTAAGGTTACAAATGGAGATAATGCAAATGAATTCCATGACCTTTTGTTTGCCTTAAAGGTTACCCTAAAGCGAGGTAGTAAAAAACAACACGAGACAAGAAGAAAACAAGTAATTTTCGGAAGAGATAATAAATAAAGGAGCTCTTTTTGAGGTAGGTTAATGTGAGGTGGGTTGCAAGACCGGGAACGATGACTTGTTCGTTTCTCAGGAAGGTGTTAATGCGACAAATACTGGTTAACATATTTGGGTATTATGTCTTTGTGCATTTGTTTGTAACATGGAGAAGGAAGCGAGATAGACCCCATAGTTACTTTTGAGGATTTCCATAGAATCACTTTCTGAGTTGAGTTATGCATGTCCGTCCGTCCGTCCGACCGTGTGTCCATGTATTCTTGTGTACAAAAAATGCAGGTCGCATTTATTATCCGATTGAGATGAAATTTTCCAACCAACATTTGTTTGGCCTAAGGACGAACCGTATTAAAATTGGAGATAATCGGTCAAAATTTAAATATAGCTCCCATATATATTTTCGTACGATTTGCTTTTTATTGTGCACCAAAAGTGTAATATCAGCCCGAATAGTATGGAATTTTACACATACAACCTAATTAGGCCTGAAAATAAGTATGCCAAATTTGCTCGAAATCGGTTCAAATAAAGCAATAGCTCCTATATATATTGTTCATCCGATTTGTTATTTTTGTCCTCCGCAGCCGTAACAACAATATTTGGAGAAATATATCAAAGACAGCTCAGAAATGCATTTGCAAAATTTTATCGAGATCGGTTCAGATTTGGATATAGCTCCCATATATAACTTCGTCCGATTTACCTTTGATTGTGCACCAAACGTCTAATATTTTCCCGAATGGAATGAAATTTGGCATCTACGACCAAATTGAGTCTAGAAGCAATGCAAAATTTGGTGAAAATTTGGTGAAGATCGGTTCAGATATAGCTATAGCTCCCATATATACTGTTCATCCGATTTGTTTTATTTGTTACCCACAGCCGTAATATGCACTCCGTAACAACGATATTCAGGGAATTATATCAAATACAGCTCAGAAATATCTATGGCAAATTTTATCGCGATCGGCTCCGATTTGAATATAGCTCCCATATATATCTTTATCCGATTTCTAATTAATTGTGCACCAAATGGGCAATACAAATCCGAATTTAAAAGATACAAATGCTCGGCATATTTAGTCCTTTGAACTTTAAATTACAATTATAATCATACCGTGTATGATTGAATTCTCCCATAAAAACTTTTAATTGATATGCGGAGATCTACTTAATTACCAAAGTGGTATAGGGTATCATAAAGTCGGCACCGCCCGACTTTAAGACTTTCTTTACTGGGTTTTTAATGGGAAATGATAAAGCCTTATTTGTTGATGGCTTCATGCCAGAGAACTTGTGACATTCTCACGAATATCTCGCCAAGTTTTCCCTGTAACACATCATAATTATTCATTTCTAATAATTATTTTTATTATTTGAGCTCTTTGTCATCAACACCATTTAACACCACCCCTCCCCACGGTGTGCGTTTGGAAACAACAACTTCTCCAAACTAATTAATTAAACTTCGTTTTAATTTCACATCAAACTATCACCCAACTTGGCTAATGAACAAACATGTTCGCTTCCTTCCTCTTATTTTATTTATTTACAGGTAATGCTTGACATGACACCATAATTAAACGGTTTCGGAAGAGCGAACAAAACTTAATGAACTCATCGAGGAAACGGGTTCATAAATTGAATTGCTTGAATTGAAACTAAGGAAAAGTAAATTATCTGGGTGCTATTGTTGGGGGATGTGCGGGTAAGTTATGGCACTATATAATTAACATTATTAGTACAATTACAGGGAAAAAGGGGGGTAAATGATTGTTCGAGAACCAAACAGAACAATAATCCAAAAATTATTGGAAATTCTAATTTGAATTTTTTTTTAACAAGCAGAAGGAAACGGAATAGTTACATAGTTCCTTTTGAGAATCACCTTCTGAGTCGACTTATGCTTGTCCGTCCTTCTGTCTGTCCATGTATTTTTGTAAACAAACTACAGGTCGCATATTGTCCGATCCCGATTCTATTGCTTTTGGAAAACCTTGAGGTCTTCTGTTGCCTTTAGAAGATCTTAAGGTCTTCTGTTGTCTTTAGAAGACCTTGAGGTCTTCTATCGCCTATAGAAGACTTTGAGGTCATCTATTGGCCACAAGGTCTTTTAATGGCAACAGATTACCTCAAGGTCTTCTATGGGCAAAATATGACCTCAAGGTCTTCAAAAGGCAATGGAAGACCTCAAAGTCTTCAAAATGCAATAGAGAACTTTAAAAGGCAATAGAGGACCTCAAGATCTTCTAAAGGCCATAGAAGACTTCAAGGCAATATAAGACCTTAAGGTCTTTTAAAGGCAATGAAAGTCCTCAAGATCATCTAAAGACATTGAAAGACCTTCAAAATGCAATGGAGAACCTCAGGGCCTTTTTCAAAGCAATAGAAGACCTCAGGGCCTTTTAAAGGCAATAGAGGACCTCAAGGTCTTCTAAAGGCGATAAAAGACTTCAAGGCAATAGAAGACCTTAAGGTCTTTTAAAGGCAACGAAAGTCCTCAAGATCATCTAAAGACAATGAAACCCCTTCAAAATGCAATAGAGAACCTCAGGGCCTTTTAAAGGCAACGGAAGTCCTCAAGGTCATCTAAAGGCAATGGAAGACCTCTAGGTCTTCTAAGGCAAAAGATAATCTCAAGGTCTTCTATGGGCTATAGATGACCTCAAGGTCTTATGTGGGCAATAGATGACCTGAAGGTCTTCTATGGCCAGTAGACGACCGCAAAGTCTCCTATGACCAACAGATAACCTCAAGGTCTTCTATGACCAACAGATGACCTCAAGGTCTTCTTTGACCATTAATGACCTTTGACCAATAGATGCTTTGCTACGACAAAAAAGAAACGACCTCAAGGACTTCTATGGCAAAAAGACAACCTCAAGGTTTTCTATTGGCAAACGATTGGTCACAAAAGACCTTGGGAAAGACAAGAAAGATAAGGTCTTCTAACAGCGATAGAATACTTCAATGGCTTCTAAAAACAAAAAAAAAAAAAAAAAAAAAAAAAAACTTCAAGGGCTTCTATGGCCAATAGGTGACCTAAAGCTCTTCTATGGCCAGCAAATGACCCCAAGATATTCTATGGGCTAGATATGACCTTAAGGTTTTCTGTGGCCAATAGTAACCTCAAGGTCTTTCATGATAGAAAATACGACATGTTTGATTTTTTGCATCGTATTATATTTATGAATGTGTATACCATCGCTAGTTACCGTAATACTGGCAGCGTAGCGCGACGTCAGGGAATTTGACGGAAGAAAACAGCAACATCAGCAGAAATGGTACGAAACCCGCGTCGCAGTGTCCGAAAAATGGCTCGTGAGCTGAACATATCGCAATATTCTATACGGCAAATATTGAAAAAATTATCTCGGGGTAAAGTCATCGAAATTTCAAAAAGAGCAATAACTTACACCCTAACAGAAAGAAAATAGACTCAAAAAAGCTAGGCCACCATAACAGCCGATTGTCACCCTTCGTTGTCCAGCAGTTTGTAAAGAAACAAAATTATCGTGTTTATCTGCAAAAGAGGTCAGTTGAAAATGTGCACCTTCGGTTGCCCACCAGAACTCAACCTCCGGCCATGATGATAGTGTGGGCCACCATAACAGCCGATGGTCTCCCTTCGCTCGTATTGATCGACCGTGGCATCAGAATAAATGCCGAATATTATCGCGAAAATATTCTGGAGGGTGTCTTAAAGCCTTGGGCACGTAAACATTTTGGCCGCAGATCTTGGACATTCCAACAGGACTCAGCACCACCGTACTCAGCACGCACCACTTAAGAATGGTTACAAAATGAGGTTCCTCTTCCCTTCATTTCGAGTGCACCATTGCCACCAAAATCTCCGGATACCAATCCTTTGGACTATTTTGTCTGGATAATTTCGGAAAGCAAGGTTGGCACTAAAAAATATCAAAGTGTCGATCACCTCAAGCAAGCGCTTCGCCGGGAATGGGCCAAAATACCGCAGAGCAACATTCGGGCAGAGTGTGACGGATTTGTTGGCCGTTTGAAGGCCATAATTCGTGCCAAAGGTGACCAATTCGAACAAATCTAAACTTATTCTAAAATTTGATGCTATTTCCGAACTTTATTTATTCAATAAAATTAAAAAAAAAAAAAAAAAATAATAGTTATGGCGTTTGACTTTTTTGCAGTTTTTTTTTGAGATTTTGGTGTAGACCTCATAAAGCGATGTATCTTTGAACATGCTCTTTTTAAGATCCTCACCACATTTTTCAACTAAATATACTTCAGTGCAGTTATCTTTATATGGTCAGGGCTCGAAATTGTACGTGAATTGCATACAACTAATTTCAGAGTAATCACACATAGTTGAGAGTACAGGGTTGCCCATATTCGACGGACCCATGTTTTTTTTTTTTTTAAATCAAAGAAAAAATAAAAATTTGGCGGTTGACAATGTTAATCATTTCCATTTGTTCCAAGTAGATTTGTTTACATCAATTTTTGAATATGATATCTCTCAAATGGCCGCCTCTGGCGTTGATGACGTATTGTGCCCTTTTTGCTGCAATTTCCATCGTTTCTGACAACATTTCGGCCGGAATAGCAGCTTTTTCTTCACGAATGTTGTCCTTGAGCTCTTCTACGGTCCTTGGTTTGTTAACGTAAACCTTTGACTTCAAATATCCCCACAAGAAGAAGTCAAGCGGCGTCAAATCGGGCGAACGCGGTGGCCAGTCCAAATCACCACTTTTCGACATCAAACGGCCCGGAAACACATTCTTCAGAAAATCGATTGTTATGCGACTTGTGTGCGATGGAGCGCCGTCTTGTTGAAACCAGAAACCAGAACTGCCTCATAGCCATCGACGAATAATTGGCATCACAAAATTGGTCATCATGTCGCGTTAACGATCCTGATTGATGGTAACGGCATGGCCATTTTCATTTTGGAAGAAAAACGGCCCAATGACCGTTTTCGCACTAACGCCGCACCAAATTGTGACTTTTTCGTCATGAAGAGGCACTTCTTGAATCTCCTGGCGTAAAAACGGCAATTTTGCTTATTTACGGTCCCATTCAATGTGAAATGGGCTTCATCGGACATGATAATTTTGTTCTAAAATTGCTCGTCATCTTCGGCCATTTCGATCGACGAGGCTTGTCCGCAGGCAACATTCTTTGCGTCAATTGAATTTTGTACGGGAACAAATGCAAATTAATGCGAATAATCCGTTGTAAAGTGGACCGAGCCATGTCCAACTGCTGAGAACGGCGTTTTTGGGATGTTCTTGGGGACCTCTCAACACTGGCTCGTACGGCAGCGATATTCCCGGGCGATCGCCTTGGTCGACTTTTATATGGCCTCTTCGGATTAGAAAGAGCCTTACCAGTCGAAAAGGCGCACTTCTCACATTTTTTTCACAATTGACTTCTTCTGTTGAATGTAAATTTCAACTATTTCAGAGCGCTCGCGTGGCGTGTATTGGTTCATGGTAAAAAATCTGCTTGGACTGACGCTTCAAACGCGTTATGTCATTAAGCGATGTGACATTTCTGTTAAAAGTTATGGCGTTGCCAGATGGGCCCGTCGAATATGGGCAATCCATGTATAACAATTTTGTATAGCAATTTTGTCCTGGCCATTTTTCTTGTTTTAACCTCATAAATTCGTTGCATCGAAATCATTGCTGTTCTTCAAGGGTGTCTTCTATTATGTTCTTCAACAATATTATCTTAAATTTGAAAAATATAAACTCAATTTCATGCCGAATAAGATTATGTCATTTTACAATTATTAAATTTCCACCAGGTTGAGTATCGCCAAAATTGAATCAGATGCTTTGTCACTCTCCACCGCAAGTGCAGAGACACCGAGCTTTGCGTCATCATTTCATCTTGTTTTTCCTTCAATTCCTATTTCGAACAATTCCACTTGGATTTCTGTGGAAATTCACAGCTCCCCACTGTCATTTCCATTGTGTGTCTGTGTCCTTCTCTGCATTATGTTTCCGAACATTGAACATTTCCGGTGAATTAAATCGTATTTTAAATTCAATTTCGTTTTTCAAATTAGCCAAGCACACGAAACGAAAAGGAACAAAGAGAAAAAGAAAGACGAAGATAGCACATTCAAATCGCTTGAATTCTTTTCGCATCTATATTGTCTTCTCGTGGCGATTTGGGAGTATACCTTTTGCGCCCGCTTCTGCTGGAATTGTTGCGTTTTTTATTTCTATTTCTTGCCATGATTTCTTTCACCGCGTTCCTTCTTATTGCGTTAGCTACCACCAATGGTTGACAAAGATTATGTTAATCATAATGTGTTAGCGAGGATTTGTGGGTGTGTGCCCGTGTAGGCGGCCATGACAATGGAAGTGTTCTCTTCTCTCGCGCCGATATTATTACCATGACTGGGAATTTGAATTGTGTCAAAATCCTATTACAATTTTAATCTAACAAATTATTGAAGAGTCTCCTACCTTTAAAGCTATCGTTTGCCGCAAAACAAAAGCCTCCCTTATGCTGTGTCATTTGATTTAATTTTCCGCCAAAAAAAAAAACAACAAAAAATACCTGAGGTGTTACGTGACACACCAAGTAAGCGTTGGGAGCGGGAGGGGGTTTTTCAATTTGTATTTTAATGACTTTAGTTTTACCTTATGGCCTTGTGCTCTTTGGATAAAGGCCAAAAAGGCAGTCGCTTTGGCATTGATATTTTCATTACGCCCTAAGGATATGTTAAGTTAATCTGTTCGATGACTTGACAATAGGGAGATACACAAATTTTGACTTGTAATTACATGTTGGCTCACTGAGTCCAGCCATGTCTCATCAAATCTAATGATGTTTGTAAGTTGGCAGCGAAATAAAAAATATAATTTTCAATTAGCGCAGAATGGTATACTTATTTTGGCTCTGGGGAAAGGTGAACCTCCTATTAAGATTAAGAGCTAATGTTCCTGAACTTTTTGCCTCTGACTTATCTTCATACAAATATAAATCAAAAACAAGTAAAGAAAGTCTTAAAGTCGGGCGGGTCCGACTTTATGATACCCTATACCACTTTGCTAATTTAGTAGAGCTCCGCATAACAATTAAAAGTTGTTATGGGAGAATTCAATCATACTCGCTATGATTATAATTGTAATTTAAAGTTCAGAGGACTAAATATGCCGAAGCAATTATGACTTTTAAATTCGGACCTGTATTGCCCATTTTGTGCACAATTAATTTGAAATCGTATAAAGATATATATGGGAGCTATATTCAAATCGGAACCGATCTCGAAAAAATTTGGCAAAGATATTTCTGAGCTGCATTTCATATATTTCCCTGAATATCGTTGTTACGGAGTGCATATTACGGCTGTGGGTAACAAATATAACAAATCGGATGAACAATATATATGCGAGCTATAGCTATATCTGAACCGATCTTCGCCAAATTTGGCATTCTAGCTTCTAGACTCAATTCAGTCGTAAGTGCTAAAGTCCATCCCATTTGGACATATATTAGACGTTTCGGGCACAATAAAAGGTAAATCGGACGAAGTTATATATGGGAGCTATATCCAAATCTGAACCGACCTCGATAAAATTTATCAAATGTCTTTCTGAACTGTATTTGATATATTTCCCCAAATATTGTTGTTACAGAGTGCATATTACGTCTGCGGAGGACAAAAATAACAAATCGGATGAACAATACATATGGGAGCTATAGCTATATCTGAACCGATTTCGATAAACTTTGGCATACTTATTTTCTGGCCTAATTTGGTTGTATGTGCAAAATTCCATACCATTCGGGCTGATATTACACGTTTGGTGCACAATAAAAGGCAAATCGAACGAAGATATATATGGGAGCTATATCTAAATTTTGACCGATTATCTCCAATTTCAATATGGTCCTTGGGTCAATCAAATGATTTGTGCAAAATTTTATCTGGATAGGGCTATTAATGCGAACTGTACATTGTTTACAAGAATACATGGACAGACGGACGGACGGACAGACAGACGGATGGACATGCATAAATCTACTCAGTATGTGATTCTATGCAGATCATCAAATGGAACTATGACCAGAACATTTCACACTACTTCATTTGGGAAATATTAAAAAATGAGTTCGGGGTAAAGCCATTGAAATGCCAAAAAGTACAAGAACATACACCGCAACAGGAAGCAAAAAGAAAATAGACTCAAAAGAGCTAAAGAGTTGCTTCGCTTGGCCAAAAGTGGTAAATTGCACAAATTTGGTTTTCTCCGACGGGAGAACATTTGTTGTTCAGCAGTTTGTAAACAAACAAAATGATCCGCTCGAGTTTACTTGCCAAAGAGGTCAGCTGAAAATGTGCACCAGAACTCAAGCGCCAGCCATGGTGATGGTGTGGGCCGCAATAATAGGCGAGGTTGCTCTCTGTTCCTATTAATCGACCATGGCATCAGAATATTGCCGAATATTATTGCGAAAATATTTTGGAGGGTGTATTACAGGACTCAGCAACATCGCACTTAGCACGCGCCACCCAAGAATGGTTACAAAATGAGGTTCCTAGCTTCATTTCCAGCGCACAATGGCCACCAAAATCTACGGATACCAGTCTATGGAGCATTTTGGAAAGCAAGGTTGGCACTAAAAATACCAAAGTGTCGATCACCCCAAGCAAGCGCTTCGCCGGGAATGTGCCAAAATACCGCAAAGCAAAATTCGGGCTGCGCGTGACTGTCTCATTGGCCATTTGTAGGCCATAATTCCTGCCAAAGGTAACCAATTCAAACAAATCTAAACTTAGTCTAATATTTGATATTATTTCCGGCATTTTTTGCTTTCATTCAATAAAATTAAAAAAAAAAAGTAAAAAAGCTGTAAGTTCGGCCAGACCGAACTTTGAATACCATACACAATTTAGTACAAATTAGACAATTTTCAAAAAAAAAAAAAAATAAATAAATAAATAAATAAATAAATAAAATCCGTTTAAAATTCTGTTAAAATCTTAAAAATACCGAATATAGCCGTATATTAAGGTCCATACGACTTTTGCCACAAGCTTTTACAATATTCAAATGCGAAACTTGAAAAAAAATCTGTTTATAACTTACCTAAAATCATCAAAATACCGAACATAGAGAGGTACCACGGGGGTTATAAATGTGGACCTGCACAATTTTCTGTCATGGGCTTTAGTATCCATTACGAATTTCAAATATCGAACTTCAAAATCTATTTCGAACTTCAAATACCAAATTTAAAACAATTCCGGTAAATAATGTCGCTTAAATCATCAAAATACCGAATATCGGGAGGTACCGTTATATGGGCTCATTTTCTGTCTTAAGCCGTAGTATCTATAACGATTTTTAAATATTAATTTTGAAACAATTTCGTTAAATAATGTAGTTAAAATCATCAAAATACCGCTTGTCGTGATGTACCGTTATATGGGCGCTATACGAAAACGTAGACCTACATGGCCCATTTTCAATGCCAAAAGTCCTGCAGTTATGATACACATTTGAGTAAAATTTTAGCAACTTACTTCATTTCGTTCGGAAGCTAGAGTGATTTCCACAGACGGACAGATGGACGGGCTTTGATAAATCGACATCAAATTTTATGCTGATCAAGAATATATATACCTTGTGGGGTCTAAAATGTACATTTCGAGGTGTTACAAACGGGATGACAAACTTAACTATGGTGGAGGGTATAAAAATTGTAAAAATGATATCGTTTGATTTTGTTGCAGTTTTTTGTCTCACCCTGTATATATAATAGCTTTAGCTATATCTCAACCAATTATCACCTTATTTGATGTATTTGTTTCTAGACCGAATTCGGTCGGATGTGCTTAAATTCAGGTCATTTTGACTGGTGTTGGCGATTAAGCTATTATCCGCAATATGGCAGCAGATATCAGAATGAGTGATTCTATCGACAATTTTGTCCCATTTGCTACTTTGGGTATTACGAAAACTAGTTCGTGTGTCTGCCTATGTATATATTTTAGGTTAAGGTTAAGGCTCTATTTTCTCCACTTTCTTGGATACACATTAGTCTCAACGACATATTCCATGTTTGCATATTCTTGATAACAGTCATGCCCTAAAATATGATATTGCCATTGCTATACAAACTAAGTTCTCTGCTCTAGTTGCAAATATTCAACTTTGAAATTTGAGTCTGAGGAATATTTACTTTGAAGGTAATTAAGATATGTTTATTTAAAACATGACACCCCCACCCCCCAGCCCCCAGATCGTTCTAAACGAAAAGAAGTGATTCCGAGAAGTGATTTATTATCCAAATGATTATCACTGTCACATCAACTGAAAATTTAAATAGAATGTCAGGACGGACATTATTTGAAGTAAATTCCCCAAAAATCAAAAAAAAAAAAAAAAAAAAAAAACAACACTCCCACACTGAAACACACAGTTGGTTTTTCGTCAACACTTTGTCGTAAAGTGCTTAGTCAGGAGAACCATTAAAGACAGATTGTAAAGGAATTGTAGCCAAAAAAAGGCAACACTCGGCGTAGCGAATGAGCAACAAATTTAGCTACAAGCAAAACATAAAAAAGCAATGACATATAGAAAGAGGAGGAGCAGGATATTTGTGTTTTTATACCCTCCACCATAGTATGGAGGGTATATTAAGTTTGTCATTCCGTTTGTAACACCTCGAAACACACATTTTAGACCCCACAAAGAATATATATCAGCATAAAATTCTATGTCGATTTATCATTGTCCGTCCGTCTATCCGTCCATCCGTCTGCGGAAATCACTCTAGCTTCCGAACGAACTGAAGTAGATTAATAAAATTTTTCTCAGATGTATGTTATGTCTGCAGGACTTTTGCTATTGAAAATGGGCCATGTAGGTCCACGTTTTGGTATAGCCCCCATTACCTCCCGATATTCGGTATTTTGATGACTTTTGCGACAATATTAATCGAAATTGTTTCAAATTAGGTATTTGAAGTTCGCATTAGATACTACAGCCTGTAGAAGAAAATTGTCTGTGCAGGTCCACCTCTTCGTAGAGCCCCCATATAACGGTACCTCCCAATATTCGGTATTTTAAAAATTTTAGCGACATTCTTTACTGGAATTGTTTCAAATTTGGTATTTGAAGTTCGCATTAGATACTACAGCCTGTGGCAGAAAATTGTCTGTGCAGGTCCACATCTTCGTAGAGCCCCCATATAACGGTACCTCCCAATATTCGGTATTTTAAAAATTTTAGCGACATTCTTCACTGGAATTGTTTCAAATTTCGTATTTGAAGTTCGTAATGGATACTACAGCCTACGACAGAAAATTGTCTGTGCAGGTCCACCTCTTCGTAGAGCCCCCATATAACGGTACCTCCCTATACAGGGTTGCACATATTCGACGGACCCATCTGGCAACGCCATAACTTTTGACAGAGATGTCACATCGTTTTATGACATATCGCGCTTGAAGCGTCAGTCCAAGCAGATTTTTACCATGAACCAATACAGGCCACGCGAGCGTTCTGAAATAGTTGAAATTTCAACAGAAGAAGTCAATTGTGAAAACTCAACGTGCTTTTAAAACATTAAAAAATGTGAGAAGTGCACCTTCTAAGAACACCATTAAGCGTTTATACGAACAATTTTCGACTGGTAAAGCTCTTTCTAATCCGAAGAAGCCATATAAAAGTCGACCAAGGCGATCGCCCGAGAATATCGCTGCCGTAGTGTTGAGAGGTCCCCAAGAACATCCCAAAAACGCCGTTCACAGCAGTTGGGGAATGGCTCGGTCCACTTAACAACGGATTATTCGCATTGATTTGCATTTGTTCCCGTACAAAATTCAATTGACGCAAAGAATGTTGCCTGCGCACAAGCCTTGTCGATTGGAATGGGCCCTAAGAGTCATCGAAATGGCCGAAGATGACGAGCAATTTTGGAACAAAATTATCACGTCCGATGAAGCCCATTTCACATTGAATGGGACCGTAAATAAGCAAAATTGCCGTTTTTACGCCACTGAAAATCCTCAGGTGATTCAAGAAGTGCCTCTTCATGACGAAAAAGTCACAATTTGGTGCGGCGTTAGTGCGAAAACGGTCATTGGGCCGTTTTTTTCCAAAATGAAAATGGCCATGCCGTTACCATCAATCAGGATCGTTAACGCGACATGATGACCAATTTTGTGATGCCAATATTCGTCGAAAGCGTATGAGGCACACAAGTCGCATAACAATCGATTTTCTGAAGAATTTGTTTCCGGTCCGTTTGATGTCGAAAAGTGGTGATTTGGACTGGCCACCGCGTTCGCCCGATTTGACGCCGCCTGACTTCTTCTTGTGGGGATATTTGAAGTCAAAGGTTTACGTTAACAAGCCAAGGACCGTAGAAGAGCTCAAGGACAACATTCGTGAAGAAATAGCCGCTATTCCGGCCGAAATGTTGGCAAAAACGATGGAAAATGCAGCAAAAAGGGCACAATACGTCATCAACGCCAGAGGCGGCCATTTGAGAGATATCATATTCAAAAATTGATGTAAACAAATCTACTTGGAACAAATGGAAATGATTAACATTGCCAAACGCCAATTCTTTTTTTCTTTGATTTAAAAAAAAAAAACATGGGTCCGTCGAATATAGGCAACCCTGTATTCGGTATTTTTATCATTTTAGCAACAATTGTTTCAAATTTGGTATTTGAAGTTCGAAATGGATACTAAAGCTACCTCCCGATATTCGGTATTTTGATGATTTCATTTACATTATTACCTATTTTTTCAAGTTTCGCATTTGAATATATATGACAAGCGTTACCTATGCAGGTCCATGTCGTCGTATACATCCTAATATAACAGCTACATTCGGTATTTTTAAGAAATTGACAGAATTTTTAACGGATTTAATTGTTTTTGAGAATTGCCATATACGTTCCAAATGGTGGAGGGTATTGAAAGTTCGGCCCGGCTGAACTTACAGCTTTTTTACTTGTTTTTTCTTTCTTGCATTCATTCGATGTTGTATGTGTCACACATTTATTATTTCGTTGTGTTGTTTCGGTGAGTGGGTGCGTTAGTGTTAGTGTGTCAGTGTGTATGTGTTGCTCTAGTCATTCTCCCAGTCTTTTCATTTCATTTTTTTATGTCCTTTCGAGGATTATTTCTAGCAGCATTGTCCAAAAGAGGATTTTAGTGACGTGAATACTTAAGACTGTCAAATGTGTGAGTGGCAGTTGATGGCAGCAGAATCACACAGCATGATGATGATGTTGATGTTCATGCTTTCTTCCCTTTTCCCTCCTTTCGCATTTCGTACTTCCTTTCTATTGTTGTTATGACTTACATTCAATGTTTAAGTGTCACTGGATTTCCGGAAATTTATAAATGATTGTTCATGTTAAGGTGATTTTGCTTTGAAAATGTTTTAAGAAGCAATTGAAGTGGAATTTTCATAGTTGCACCTTTTTTTGTAACATTTGGAAGTTGTAACAATAAATTTTGATCGTTTTATAATAATTGGTAGAAAGGAAGGGGGATGAGATTTGTCGTTCTTTGAGTATTATTTTGAAGGATACGTTGTTCCGATACTTAGTGTTTTTTTTTTTTAATTTTGTAAACGTGACATTTGGGTATGTCCTTCTGAAGGGACTTATCGTAAATACTGTGTGTATGGAAATGCCCTTGGTATCCCAAATGTCTAATACATATCTTGAATGTATTTTTTTGCAAAACCAAAAATGAAAATCCTTAAATCGGGCGGGGCCGACTTTATGATACCCCACACCACTTTGCATATTTAGTAGAGCTTCGCATAACAAATAAAAGTTTTTGTGAGAATTGAATCATACCAACTATCACTATAGTTATAATTTAAAGTCCAAATGAACTAATATACGAGAGGAATATCCTCCTCTGAATCTTGAAATCAGATAAAGATATAACAGGGTCAGATAAAAAAAAAACCAGTAAGGAAAGCTCAAAAGTCGGGCGGGGCCGACTATATGATACCCTACACCACTATGCATATTTAGTAGAGCTCTCGTAAAAAGGTTTATACAGGGCATTTCAGAGCTCTATGAGATATTTGGTACAAAATCAAAATCTATCTAATTCTATCGTGCATTTTACGAACTATAGCTATCTCTGAACCGGGTTTCTCCAAATTTGACGTATTAGCTTCTAGACTGAATTCGGTCTTATGTACGAAAATCCTCCAGTCCATTTGGACTTATATCGGCCATTTGGTGCACAATTAACCCGAAATCGGATGAAGATATATATGGGAGCTATATCCAAATCTGAACCGATTTCGATAAAATTACAAACAGCTATTTCTGGGCTGTATCTTATATCTGGCACCAAATATCATTCTTGTGGAGTGCATATTACGAATGTGAGAAGCTTAAAAACCAAATCGGATAAAACATATATATGGGAGCTATAGCTGTTTCTGAACCGCTTTTCTCCAAATTTGTTGTATTTGCTTTAAGGCTAATCTCAGTCACATGTGCCAAAATTCGGGCCATTTGGGCTGATATTGGCCATTTGGTGGTCAATTAACCCGAAATCGGATGAAGATATATATGGGAGCT
The DNA here is from genome assembly GCF_030504385.1 of Musca domestica. NCBI lineage: Eukaryota > Metazoa > Arthropoda > Insecta > Diptera > Muscidae > Musca > Musca domestica. The sequence goes on along the minus strand of NW_026712409.1, from coordinate 20,361,124 downwards.
ATATCCAAATCTGAACCGATTTCGATAAAATTGAAGACAGCTATTTCTGTGCTCCATCTAATACCTGGTACCAAATATCACGGTTGTGGAGTGCATAGTAGGAATGTGAGGGACTTAAAGATCAAATCGGATGAAAGATATATATGGGAGCTATAGCTATATCTGAACCGATTTTTTCCAAATTTGCTATACTTGCTTCTAGGCCGAACTCGGTTGGGTGTGTCAGGTAATTTGGTCTGATAGTGGACATTTGGTGCACATTTAACCCGAAATCGGATGAAGATATATATGGGAGCTATATATAAATTTGATCCGATTCTCACCAATTTCAATAGGGTTCGTCCTTGGGCCAAAAAAATATTGTTTGGAAAATTTCATATCAATCGGATAATAAATGCGACCTGCATTTTGTTCACAAGAATACATGGACAGACGGACTGACATGCATAAATCGACTCAGAAAGTGATTCTATGAAGGTTCTCAAAAGTAACTATGGGTCTATCTCGTTTCCTTCTCCATGTTACAAACAAATGCACAAAGACATAATACCCTTACCACTATGTGGTAAAAAAAAAAAATTCACATTTATAGCTCTGATAGTCTTGTTGTGCCTTGAGAAACTGTTTTTATTAAAGTTCTGTAAACAATATTTTCCTGATCCGCATTTTCAGCCATTTCATTTTTATACCCTCCACCATACTATATATATATATATATATATATATATATATATATATATATATATATATATATATATATATATATATATATATATATATATACTATATTAACTTTGTCATTCCGTTTGTAACTCCTCGAAATATTCATGTCAGACCCAACAAAGTATAGATATTCTTGATCAGCGTAAAATTCTAAGTCGATTTAGCGATGTCCGTCTGTCTGCCCGTCTGTCTGTTGTAATCACGCCATCTTTCGAATGAATTGAGATAGAAGGCTAAAATTTTGCACACATGTTTATTTTTCTAGTAGGCAGGTTAAGTTCGTAAATGATCCATGTAGGTCCACGTTTGCATATAGCTCCCATATAAGGGTACCTCCCGATATTCGGTATTTTAATGATTTTAGCGACATTATCCACCGGAATTGTTTCACATTTGGTATTTGAAGTTCGCAATGAATACTATAGCCTAAGAGAGAAAATTGTCTGTGCAGGTCCATCTCTTCGTAGAGCCCCCATATAACGGTACATCCCTATATTCGGTATTTTTATAATTTTAGCGACCTTTTTCACCGGAATTGTTTCAAATTTTGTATTTGAAGTTCGAAATGGATACTTCACCCTAAAACAGAAAATTGTCTGTTCAGGTCCACGTCTTCGTATAGCCCCCATATAATTGTACCTCACTACATTCGGTATTTTGATTATTTTAGCCACATTATTAACCGGAATTGTTTCAAATTTGGCATATCAAGTTCGTAATGAATACTACAGCTTGTAACTGAAAATTTTCTGTGCAAGTCCACGTATTCGTATAGCCTCCATATAATGGTACCTCCCTATATTCGGTTTTTTGTTGATTTTAGCGTCATTATTCACCGGAGTAGTTTCAAATTACGTATTTAGAGTTCGTTATGGGAACTACAGTCTGTGACAGAAAATTGTCTATGCAGGTCCAGGTCTTCGCATAGCTTCGATATAGCGGTGCCTCCCCATTTACGATATTTTGATGATTTTAGCTACATTATTCACCGTTTATTTCAAGTTTTCGAATTTGAATATGGTAATGGCTTATGACAAACAATGCCTATGTAGGTCCACGTCGTATAGACCCCAATATAACGGCTTATTTGGTATTTTTAAAATTTTAACAGAGTTTTTTAAGAATTTTATTTTTTTTTTCTAATTTCCAATTTCTTTCCAAATAGTGGATGGTATTCAAAGTTCGGCCCGGCCGAACTTACTGCTTTTTAATTTTTTTTCATATTTATATGAGATTCTTGGAATCTCCTTTACCTTAACATTTTCTCCTTCCATGGCAGTTTTCTATCTAAAATACTCATATTTATAAATTTGACTAGCGTTTTTCGTTATTATTTATCTAAAGCAAAAACAGAAAAGATTTAGTTTCAGAATATATATTTTTTTTATTTTTAATCCCCCGCAGGCCATTAAATAACAAAATTTGAATGTGAAACAATTTCGTGTAAATAAATAGAGCCAAAAGTAAATAGTTAATATTTGATCGGCAAACCTTAGGTATTTTATGATAAAAATATTGCCTGGCATTTTGGACAATGGTAAACAGTGCATTTTTTTTTCAAATATTTATTTACAAAAAACAAGAAAAAATGACATGATTTCCCTGAGGCATTTTAATAGACAACATTTTATTGACACAATTCCGTTTGTGTACTCCAGTGTCGGCATAGCCGGAGAAACTTATTTACAGAATTTAATTTAGGCTTTTATTTTCAATGCTATATAATATTGACACTTAATTTTGGATTGAAAAAAAGCCCAAGAAATGCTGGCAATTTTTATTGTAAATTTTAGTGGAGGTAGGAGTGGGGTTGAATTCCCACACTGCGGGGAACCTCATGCAAAATACCAAACATTGTTTTGTGGTCTTTTGATTGATGAGCCGCCGGAGTCTTATCGCAACAGCAGGAGATCCTTTGATGGTAAGTCAGTGAAAAAATATCAATCAAAAGTGTTTTCTCTCAGGCAATTGTTGTTGGCATTTGCTGGGTTGTTGTTTTTATGGCAGGCGAAGAGAGATACAAATTTCGTTTTTTGCTTCTATTTTGGGGCGTAGTTTCTTTTTTATGTCCCTTCATACATCAAGAAGGATATTCTATGCCATAAAATCATGCCATAGACGAAGAAAAATAATTTTTTAATGATACATCAAAATGAATTTGTGGCAAATAAGTGGCGCCCGAATGTTTTCTTTCTGCTGTCGGCCACCGCCGGGAAACCCAAACCATTAATATTTTGTGGTTTATGGTTGTGATTGTGAAAATTTGTTGTTGTTGTTGTGGTTGATGGTTTTGGAATTTTTCTGCGAATATTTGAAGATAGCGGCTTTATTGTGGTTTCGGTTAAAGGCTTGAAACTAATTGAATTTTACCGTTTTAAAGGCCAATTCTTGGAAAAAAGGCAGGGAATGAAAAAAATTAAAGCATAAAATTGAAGGCTATGCCCGTGTCAATTGTGGTTTTTGATTGATGTTAAACTGACAGGGCAAACAAAATCATTTACCTTTTCTTCTACAAGGGGTTACAAGGTTTGAATAAATAATCCTAATTCGATTAATGAAGGACAAGTGAGTAACGAGTGGGAAAGGGCTAGGGGTTGGGAAACCTAAATTATTGGGAAATGGCTTAATTTTTATAAGTGAATTCTTTCGTTTAAAAAATATGGAGCTTCGATATATTTATAAGGCCCCCTGCAGACCCACATGACACAGAATAACATTTCTGATTTTGTATAAGTAGAGGACGCTTCAATACTCTCTTCCAACCAAAAATAAGATCCATAAAATGTCCTTCGTCAATCAAAGTAATGTCCTTCATCAATAAAACTAGCAAGTGGCCACTACCACGTCAACGACAACATTTTTTGATTTGTTCCAACACTTTGAGTTAGGCATTTTTATACCCTCCACCCTAGTATGGTATAATATATTAAGTTTGTCATTCAGTTCGTAACACCTTGAAATATACATTTTAGACATTTATATATTCTTGATCAGCAAAAAATTCTATGTCGATTTTAGCTGCATTATTCACGGGAATTATTTCAAATTTGGTATTTGAAGTTCGTAATGGATACTACAGCCTATGCCAGAAAATTGTCTGTGCAGGTCCATATTTTGGTATAGTCCCCATATAATGGTATTTTGATGATTTTAGCTACATTATTCACCGGATTTTTTTAGGTTTAGGATTTAAATATTATAATAGCTTATGACAAAGGTTGCCTATGCAGATCCACGTCGTCGTATAGACCCTAATATAAAGGCTACATTCGGTATTTTTAGGATTTCAACAGAGTGTTTAACGGATTTTATTTTTTTTTTAAATTGCCAAATTCGTTCCAAATTCGTTCAATTTGTTTAGTTTGTCAATTTTTTATCAAAACTTCGTATATCATACAGCAATTTTCGGACTTCCAGATTTTATATATTTATCAATATTTTCCTTTTCAAATTTAATAATAGGAAACTGCTTATCTCATCATTTTTATACTTACCAAGGAGGATATTAGTAAAAAACCATTGCCCAATCCAATTATTCTGTCCAAAACTATTTAAACGTCCCCATATGTAAGACCTGGAAACCAACAGTGACCTCAAGTTTCAGACTCTCAACCCTCTCCTTTCACCCAAAATCAAATTTAGTTACATTTAGTACGCATATCCAAAACAAACCTCACCTCTCCATCCTTGACATCAACGGTGATCCAATATTAGTTCCATTTAGTACTTTTCGAATAATTATAGTACACAGAGACTTTAATATTAATTTTCGGGATTTCGGCCTTATTCTTCCATATAATACTAAATTTTTGCACAGTTTTAGTACTTATTCCATCAATTCATATCTCAATCCTAGACACGATTTCAGCTCTATTCCTTTACCCAGTACGAAATTTAGTAATTTTCCTAAAATTATATTATACGTTTTCAAAACCAGTATCAAATTTGAGGATTTCAGTCCCATCCCTTCACCCCATACCAAGTATAGTATCATTTAGTACTTTTCGTATGAATGTAGAATCCATTTTCAAACCACCTTCATATCTCAATCCCAGATATCAACACAGACGTCAATATCGAATTTCGGGATTCAAGACCTATCCCTTCACCCAATACCAAATTTAGTAACATTTAGTACGCATGTCCAAGATAATCTTCACCTCTCCATCCTAGACATCAACAGTGAATTAAAATTAGATCAATTTAGTACTTTTCGTACAATTGTAGTACACATTTTCAAAACCACCTACATATCACAAATCAATATTCCAAAAAAAACTCAATATCAAATTTGAGGATTCTAACCCTATCTCTTCATCCCGTACCGGTATTATTTAGTACTTTTCGTACAAATATATGACCCCTTTCCAAACCACCGCCAAATCTCAAGCACAGATATCATCAGTAATCTAAATATAAATTTTCAGAATTTTAACTCTACGTCGCCACCCAATACCAAATTTTGTACCATTCAGTAATTCTTATTCAATTATAGTACACATTTCCAAAAGCGCTTCCATACAGGGTGAGATGGAAAACTGCAGCCAACTTCAGACGGCTGTCATTTCCAAGCCACTCGTCCGACACCTGTTAAGATTATTCTAGTGACATTTTGTGAGAATTTTCCAGAAAAAAGTTATTCGTAATGGAATTCAAGCGTGATAGTGTGATTTCTTTATATTTGGCTGGAAAACCACAAGTAGCTTTCGTTAAAGCACTGCAGCATTTAAATGTGAATAAATCTTTTGTGTCTCATGCCATCGCTTGTTACCGTGTTACTGGTAGCGTAGCCCGAGGTCAAGGAAGTGGTCGGAAGAAGGCAGCTACATTAGCAGAAATGGTTCCAAAAGTAAAGAAGCAACATGATCGAGACATGCGTCGTAGTGGCCGAAAAATGGCTCGTGAGCTGAACATATCGCAATATTTCATGCGGCAAATATTGAAAAATAAGCTCGGGGTAAAGCCATTGAAATTTCAAAAAGTGCAAGAACTTACATCGCAACAGAAAGAAAATAGACTCAAAAGAGCTAAAGAGTTACTTCGCTTGGCCGTAAATGGTGAATCGCCGAATTTGGTTTTCTCCGATGAGAAAACATTCGTTGTCCAGCATTTTGTAAATAATGGTCGCTCTCCGCTCGTTTTAATCGACCGTGATGTCATCAGAATAAATGCTGAATATAATTTCGAAAATATTGGGTTAGGATCAGACTTAAAGCCTATTGTTCTTAAGATGTACAAATGGACTAATAAAATAAAAATTTTCTAATTTTGTCGTCGCTCTATAGACCACAATTGAAAACTAATCGACACGAAATTTTGCTTCTGAAGAGAGTTAAGGACAAGGGCATTATTTTTTATATTATTTCAAAAACGAAATCTTCCAAAATGGGCTTGGACATAAGGGGACTTCGAAACTATTGTAGTGTTGTAGGGTATCACATGGTCGGTCGCGCACGACTTTGCTTATTTGTTTTGTATATAGAAGGCCTCCCGATTGATGTGACATCATTAAATAATTCGATTGATTAATGGACATTTTTAATTGAAAATCCTGCTCCCAGGTTTTAACATTTAAGGCCACTGAAAGGTATTTCAGAGAAAACTGATCTACAAAGGGAAGAAATGAAATTTGTCTCTTTTAAAATTGATTCTAAATTTTTCCTATTACGTCACGACACTTTTGTGCAACCCTACCCAAAAGCCCAAATCCCTTCTTCACTTTATCAAATAGAATCAATATGAGAAAATCTCCTCCTAAGCTGTAACTTACTTACATATTTTGTTCTACACTTATACATTTGCATATACATATGTATATGAAATTACAAAGTTTCCTTTACACATGTCAAGGATATATAAAATGGATAATGAAATGTTGTCTTCGTGCGTTCATTAAAAGAAGGCAATTGCAGAGCTACTTCACACAGCTCTGCAAAAAAATACACCCATCATGTAAATAATACTCTCAGCAAATAATAAAGGAAAACGAAAAAAAAACAACAATTTGCAATCGCTTAAAGCAAACGCTTGTTGAATGCTGAAAAATCCTTGCTCCGTGGAAAAAGAAACTGTGAATGCGAAAAAAAGTATTTATTTGCAAAAGGAGAAAGAAAACCAGTAAGGAAAGCTCAAAAGTCGGGCGGGGCCGACTATATGATACCCTACACCACTATGCATATTTAGTAGAGCTCTCGTAAAAAGGTTTATACAGGGCATTTCAGAGCTCTATTAGATATTTGGTACAAAATCAAAATCTATCTAATTCTATCGTGCATTTTACGAACTATAGCTATCTCTGAACCGGATTTCTCCAAATTGTACATATTAGCTTCTAGACTGGTGATTTGGGCTGATATTGACCATTTATTGCACATTGAACCCGAAATCGGATGAAGATATTTATGAGAGCTATATCCAAATCTGAACCGATTTCGATAAAATTTAAAACAGCTATTCTTGTGCTCCATCTAATACCTGGTACCAAATATCACGGTTGTGGAGTGAATATTACGAATGTATGGGACTAAAACTCTATATCTATATCTTAACCGATTTTCACTAAATTTGATATACTTGCTTCTAGGATGAATTTGGTCCGATGTACTAAAATTCAGTCCATTTGGACTTATATCGGCCATTTGGTGCACAATTAACCGGAAATCGGATGAAGATATATATGGGAGCTATAGCTGTTTCTGAACCGATTTTCTCCAAATTTGTTGTATTTGCTTTAAGGCTAATCTCGGTCACATGTGCCAAAATTCGGGCCATTTGGGCTGATATTGGCCATTTGGTGGTCAATTAACCCGAAATCGGATGAAGATATATATGGGAGCTATATCCAAATCTGAACCGATTTCGATAAAATTTAAAACAGCTATTTCTGTGATCCATCTAATACCTGGTACCAAATATCACGGTTGTGGAGTGCATAGTAGGAATGTGAGGGACTTAAAGATCAAATCGGATGAAGATATATATGGGAGCTATATCCAAATCTGAGCCGATTTCGATAAAATTTAAAACAGCTATTTCTGTGCTCCATCTAATACCTGGTACCAAATATCACGGTTGTGGAGTGCATAGTAGGAATGTGAGGGACTTAAAGATCAAATCGGATGAAAGATATATATGGGAGCTATAGCTATATCTGAACCGATTTTCTCCAAATTTGATATACTTGATTCTAGGCCGAACTCGGTTGGGTATGCCAAAATTCAGGTAATTTGGACTGATAGTGGATATTTGGTGCACATTTAACCCGAAATCGGATGAAGATATATATGGGAGCTATATCTAAATTTGATCCGATTCTCACCAATTTCAATAGGGTTCGTCTTTGGGCCAAAAAAATATTGTTTGAAAAATTTCATCTCAATCGGATAATAAATGCGACCTGCATTTTGTTCACAAGAATGCATGGACAGACGGACGGACAGACGGACTGACATGCATAAATCGACTCAGAAAGTGATTCTATGAAGGTTCTCAAAAGTAACTATGGGTCTATCTCGTTTCCTTCTCCATGTTACAAGCAAATGCACAAAGACATAATACCCTTACCACTATGTGGTGTAGGGTATAAAAAGCGAATATCCTTACTAAAATTTGCATTCATTCATTGTTCTCCAGCTGCCATTACAACGACAATATGAGGACACATTGGCATCGCACACACACACTCGCCCACGTTCATACGTGTCTAAATAAATAAATGTCTATGTGGAGGACAGTGACAATTATTCCACTAGCTGTGATGTTCATTTTTTTGGTGTACTGTGATTATGGAAAGAAGGATGTTATTTCACAGGTTCTTTTACCTTAAAACGTATATTTAAGGCTATAGTCGTGCGGGGCCGACGATGTGATACCCTACAACACAACAATATGTTCGAACTCCCCCTTATATCAAATCCATTTTGGAAGTTTTCGTTTTTGAAATAATTTCAAAGAGCCCCGCCTAGAGGTTACCAATAGTTTTTTGACCCAGAAAATTTGGCCAATATTTACGCACTCCGTAGAGTTGTTAAGTTTTAAAAACAATTTCACACGAAAGTTATGATCCATTTTACAGTCATCCAAAACGCTAGACTTCTTCCCTGACTTTAACTCTCTTCTGCAGCGAAATTCCGTGTCGATTAGTTTCAATTGTGGCCTATAGAGCGACTACAAAATTAGAAAATAACAATATTTTTTTTTTTAGTCCATCTGCACCTCTAAATGTACATCTTAAGAACAATAGACTTTAATTCTGACCCTAACCCAACTCCACATGCAAAATTTCGTGAGGATCGGACGATAATTGCGATATGCATGTAATACCCTCATAACGTAGTGTTGGGGGGTGTAAAAATTTAGAAAATTTACAATTCAAAAATGTAAGTCAAATTGAAAAAATCGCATGCGATAAAAAATATGACAAAAAGTGAAAAAAATCGACAAAAGATAATTTCAGCGATTTTCTTAGATTTTATCGTTTTCTGGCAAGAGGCCATTCCAAATTAATAGGAATTGTGAAAATCGGCCCAGCGGTTCTTGATTTATAAGCATAATAATTAAAATCTATTCTTTTACATATATATTGTACCTATTTTGCTATATATCCGATTTCTTGGCTATTAGCATCACTGTAGTGATATTTTAATGTATTTGTAGGTTTCTGCCCACTCCTAAGCTTTAACTCCATGTAAATTTTCGCGTCGATTGCGACCTGTGGAGCAACTGCAAAATCATGAAATTTTTCAGTTTTTGGTCCATTTCAACCCCTAAATAACGTGCGATCATCTCCAAAAACAATGGGGTTCTATTCTGACCATAACCCCACCTCCATTTTCAATTTCGTGAGGATCGGTTTATAATTGCGACCTGTAGCTTGATTACAAATTAACGTGGACAGACGGACAGATGGACATACATAGCTAGATCGACTCAGCTCGGCGAGATAGGAAGATCCATATATACTTTCTCATGTGGGAAACCAATATTTTGAGGTGTTACATAATTTTTGGCTCAATCAAACTTAAAATACCCCTAACACATAGTGTTGTAGAATATAAAAAAAAACTAGCGTTTAAAATAATTCCCAAAAAATTCAACATATTTGTATTTAAAAAATTCTCCAAAAAATCACAGTTTTAGAATAATCATCACTATTCAGCGTAAATAAAGGCTCAATAAAATGGGTCAAAAACCAAAGAATATATCTTTGCAGGACTGTATGGCATCAGTTCAACAAATCTGCTAAAATTGGTATGAACCTAAGGGAGCTTTCCAATACAGTAAAGCATTGTATGGCATAACATGCGAGGCCCTGCACGATTAAGCATTACTTGCTTAATATTTTATGATCTTTTTTTTTTAAATCCCCCTCTCAAAGAATATCCCCGTATCTTTTATGAGAATCTATTTTCAAAAAAAAAATCTTAAAAACTCATTTTTACACCCTCCACCAGTATGGAGGGTAAATAAAGTTTGTAATTCCCTTCGTAATGCATAGAAATATACATTTTAGACCCCACAAGTATATACAGGGTGCGATAAAAAAAAAAAAAAAAAACTGCAACAAAGTCAAACGCCATAATTTTTACATTTTTTTTTTTTAATTTTAGTGAATGTCGGAAATAGCTTCAAATTTTAAAATCAGTTTAGATTTGTTCGAATTGTTCACCTTTGGCACCAATTATGGCCTTCAAAAGGCCAATGAAACCGTCACACATTGCCCGAATGTTGCATTGCGATATTTTGGCCCATTCCCGGCGAAGCGCTTTCTTGAGGTGATCGACACTTTGGAATTTTTTAAGTGCCAACCTTGCTTTCCTAAATACTCCAGACACAATAGTCCAATGGATTGGTATCCGGAGATTTTGGTGGTCATTGTGCGCTGGAAATGAAGCGAGGAAACTCATGTTGTAGCCATTCTTGGGTGGCACGTGCTTAATGCGATGGTACTGAGTCCTGTTGGAATGCCCAAAATCTCCAGCTAAAATCTTTGCGTTTCCAAGGCTTTAATATACACTACAGGATGTTTTCACGATAATATTCGTCATGTATTTGATCGGCTGTTATGGCGGCCCACACCATCACCATGCCCGGCGCTATCCGAAGGTACACATTTTCAGCTGACCTCTTTGGCAAGTAAACACGATCATATTGCTTGTTTACAAACTGCTGGACAACGAATGTTTTCTCATCGAAGCAAAAAAAAAATCGGGAGTTTACCACAACTCTTAAGCTCTTTTGAGTCTATATTCCTTCTGTTGCGGCGTAATTTCTTACACTTTTTGGAATTTCAATGACTTTACCCCGAGCTCATTTTTCAATATTTGCCGAATGGAATATTGCAATATGTTTAACTCACGAGTTATTTTGCGGCCACTGCGATGCTGGTTTCGATCAAGTCGCTTTTTAACTTTTCGAACCATTTCTGCTGATGTTGTTGTTTTCTTCCGTCCACTTCCTTACGTCGGGCTACACTACCAGTATCAGAATCACGGTAACAAGCGATGGTACGAGACACAAAAGATTTATTCACATTCAAATGCTGGAGTGCTCTAACCATTGCCACTTGTGGTTTCCCAGCCAAATATAAAGAAATCACACTATCACTCTTGAATTCCATGGCGAATAACTTTTTTTCTGGAAAATTGTCACCAAAATGCTTTTGTACGCTTGTAAAAAATATAATGAGCTGTCACTGGAATAATTTTAACAGCTGTCGTGTGAGTGGCATAAATATTAAAGTGGTCTGAAGTTGCTTGCATTTTTTCATCTCACCCTGTATATACTTGATGAGCATAGAATTCTATGTCGATTAAGCTATGTCCGTCGCTCTGTCCGTTTTTGGAAATCACTCTAGCTTCCGAACGAAATGAAGTAGGTTGATAATTTTTTTTCTCAAATGTATATCACGTCTGCAGGACTTTTGGTATTGATGGGCCATGTAGGCCCACGTTTTGGTATAACCCCCATATAATGGAATCTCCCTATTTTCGGCATTTCGGGAATGTATCAAATTTAGTATTTGAAGTTCGTAATAGATACTACAGTCTAAGACAGAAAATATAGCCTTATATCCCTCATATATCGGTATCTCCCGACATTTGGTATTCTGATGATTTTAGCGACATTATTCTCCGAAATTATTTCAAATTTTTTAACGGATTTGATTTTTGTGAAAATGCCTAATTTCGTTCCAAATGGTGGAGGGTATTTAAAGTTCAGTTCAGTTCAGTTTGTTACTTGTTAAATATTCAACGGTAGTTGGGCTCTTTGGCCTTTAGAAAATTCTGAAAACTCCGAATTAAGTAACAAAAGACTAAGTTCCTTGAAAAAAAAAAAACAAGTTTTTTAGTCCAAAGGTCCTTGGGATTCTTTTTAAAAAAAAAAAACACTGTTCATCGATGTATTAGCCCTTGAAAAACATCTTAATCTTAAGGCGCCTGAAAAATGTTTCCAAAAATCCACATTTTTGACCTGTTGGTCGCTGAAAATAAATTCTCAAATCATTCACGTCAAATGGACTTTTCTTAACAACGTCCTTCCAATTTCTCATTTAAGGTCCTTGAAAATACTTCACATTTTATGTCCTTGAATAAATACACAAAAAATATTTATTTTAAAATTCGAGGTCTAAACGCTTTAGGTTCATGAAAAACATTTATAACAAGTAAGCAAAGGCTAAAAATTTGACTTTTATTTAACACAAATGTTATGGTCTATTTCACCCACTAAATATTATCCGATGACCATCAAAATTGGACGGCTTCTTCCCTAAGCTCTAGCGCCATGCTAACTTCGGCGTCAATTGGTCCATAATTGCGACCTGTGGAGCAACTGCAAAATAATGAAATTTTTCAGTTTTTGGTCCATTTCAACCCCTAGATATTATGCGATCATCTCCAAAAGAAAAAGGGTTCTATTTTGGCCCCATCCCCACCTCCATTCTTAATTTCGCGAAGATCGGGCCATAATTGCGACCTGTAGAGTGATTACAAATTAACATGGACAGACGGACGGACGGACATACATAGCTAGAGCGACTTAGCTTGGCGAGATAGGAAGATCCATATATACTTTCCTCTATGGGAAACCAATATTTCGAGGTGTTACATAATTTTTGGCCCAATCAAACTTATAATACCCCCAACACATAGTGTTGTAGGGTATAAAAATCCATTATTATTTTCTGTAAATCCTTGAAATAAGTCCCTAGAAGCATATTTTCCGTGAACATTTATTTTTAAAAAATTCAGGTTAAATGGTCCAACTTCTATGGCCTTCTTCAAAAAATTCTTATCAAAAATCCAACTTCTTCGCCTGCAGTTCCTTTAAAATATATTTTTGAAAATAAATCATCAATAAAAGATCATCAACGTGTGAAAGGACTTTATAGTTCGTGAAGAGAAATATGCTACACAATCCGTACTTACCTGTACTCATCTGAAAACTTAAGGTTCCATATTTGTCAGCCATATTTTGCTTTGAAGCCCACTGTTTCAATTCTTCCGCACGTTCGCATTCGGTAACATAGTTTCCCATTCTCCTACGACGAACGAGCGATACGACTCGATGTGTTTAGCTTTAAGTGTAGAATAAAAGGAAAACGTTCAGCCACTTTAGAATAGCATTACATCCTCCACACAACTTTTTTATTCTTTTGATATTTTTCCCACGATGGCACAGGTACCACAATGTGAAGAGAGGGAAGGGGTGGGTAAATGAACGAGCAAAGCTGGGTGGTTGGTGGAACAAGTGGATTAAGGCTCACACAATAACAACCAATGGGGAAAAACTGAGCCGCCTGTTGTTGCTGTTGTTGTGATGAACGTTTAATTCAGGCAACAAAACACTTTTCCGTGTCAATGGTTTCCACTTGGGCCCGAGTAGTTTTCACAGATGACGATGTTGATGATGACGATGATACAAATCCTGCTGACGATTTCCTTGCTTTTGAGTAGGACAATGATGACAATAAGAAGAGTACAGCACCCACAGCCCCCCCCCCCCCCTTGCTTTGTGTTGCAAACAAATAAACAAAAATATTCTGTAAAAATCTTTTTGGGGATTTTCTCAGATTTCTGTGGAAGTGTGACTGCTGCCGTCGCCTCTGTTGTTGTTGTTATTTGCCAACCTAGAATTGATTGCATTTTTTGTGCCTACGATTGCTCGTTAGCCGCAAACGAAACGAATCACATCTGAATCTTTATTTCTAAGTCATCAACTCAATGCGACCGTTGTTCCAATCCTTTGATACTCTCTTCGGTTGTTTTTATGACTCTTGAGCCTAACATCGATGACAATACGATGAGAGGTTCGTTTGTTTGTTTTTTTTTTGTGTTCCTCTTTTTTTTTTTTGAAAAAAAAAACATTCCGTATGACTTTTGTAGGTCGATAAGGGATATGACTTTTCAATAAATGAATATTTGTCAGACCGAAAAAAAAGAAAAATCGGGTTTTCGTGGAAAAATACAAAATATTTGGGGCTTTTTGTGGTCGAACCAAAGGAATTTTTTCATTATGTTGTTGCCGTTTTTTTTTCTTTTTTGAGGGGAAGATAAAAGTTTTGTGGAAAAGAGGATTGCAATACGTTTTCGTTTTGGCTAGGCTTTTAGATTTTCCTAGAAAGGAATGCCTCATATTGGCCAAATACTTTCAAATGTCGACCGAGAAACCAACATATGAAACATATCTGTGGATTATTTTCAAATTGATCACTTCATCGTTTGAATTGAAAATGGACTAGTTGTCCCGAGGCTAAATTTGCTTGGTCTTTGGTAAGTGTACAAATTAAAAATGTTGAAAATTTTACTCATATTCAATTCTTCTAATATCCTTTTTAGTCACCACATAATGGTAAGGGTATTATGCCTTTGGCCATTGGTTTGTTACATGGAGAAGTAAGCGAGGTAGACCCATAATTACTTTTCAGGATCTTCATGGAATCACTTTCTGAGCCGATTTGTGCATATCAGTCGGTTTGTCATCCGTTCGTCTGTCAATGCATTTTTGTGACAAAATGCAGGTCGCATTTATTAACCGATTGAGATGAAATTTTTCAAACAATATGTGTTTGGCCCAAGGACATTGGGGTTGTCCAAAAATTGGTGAGAAATTTTGATATATGTAGCTTCCATTTATATATAGCTCCCATATATATTTTCAACTGATTTCGGGTTAATTGTGCACCAGTTGGCCAATATTAGCACAAATAACCAAAATTTTCCACATCCGACTGAATTCAGTCTAGAAGCCAGTACAGCTATCTAGAAGCAAATATATTAAATGTAGAGAAAATCGGTTCAAATATAGCTATATCTCCCATATTTATGTATCATTCGGATAATATTTGGTACTAGATATAGTACCAAATATGGAGCTAAAAATATACCTCTGTCAAATCTTATACATGCATACATGCAGGGTGAGAAAAAAAAATACTGCAACAAAGTCAAATGCCATAATTTTTATATAATTTTTTTTTAAATATTATTGAATGAAAGCAAAAAAATGTCGGATGTAGCATTACATTTTAGAATAGGTTTAGATTTGTTCGAATTGGTCACCTTTGGCACGAATTATGGCCTTCAACCGGTCAATGAAACCCTCACACGTTGCCCGAATGTTGCTCTGCGGTATTTTGGCACATTACCGGCGAAGCACTTGCTTAAGCTGATCTTCACTTTGGTATTTTTTAGTGCCAACCTTGCTTCCAAAATACTCCAGACACAATAGTCCAACGGATGGATTGATCCGGATTTTTTGGTGGCCATTGTGCGCCGGAAATGAAGCGAGGAACCTCATTTTGTAACCATTCTTTGGCGACGCGTGCTGAGTGCGATGGTGCTGAGTCCTGTTAGAATTTCCAAGGTGGCCCACACCATCACCACGGCAGGTGCTTGATTCTGGTGGCCAACCGAGGATGCACATTTTCAGCTGACATCTTTGGCAAGTAAACTCGATCATTTTGTTTGTTTACACACTAATGGACAACGAATGTTTCCTCTTCGGAAAAAAACAAGTTTGGCAGTTCAGCATCTTCGGTCAAGCGAAGCAACTCTTTAGCTCCTTTGAGTCTATTTTCTTTCTGTTGTGGTGTAAGTTCTTGCACATTTTTGATTTTCAAACTCTTTACCCCGAACTCATTTTTCAATATTTGCCGAATGGAATATTGCTATATGTTCAGCTCACGAGCGATTTTTCCGCCAATGCGACGCGGGTGATACTGGTATCGTAGCCCGACGTCAAGAAAGTGAACAAAAAAAAAAAAAAAAAAAAAACAACAACATCAGCAGAAATGGTTCGAAAAGTAAAGAAGCGACTTGATCGAAACCCGCGTCGCAGCGGTCGAAAATGGCAAAAAAATATTGAAAAATGAAATGCAAGAACTTACACCGCAATAGGAAGACGACCGATAGTACGAGACACAAAAATTTATTCTCATTTAAATGCAGGAGTGCTCTAACGATAGCAGCTTGTGGCTTTCCAGGCGAATATAAAGAAATCACACTATCACGCTTGAATTTCATCACGAATAACTTTTTTCTGGGGAAGAAGTCTAGCATTTTGGATGACCATTGCATTATATTTAGCTGTAAAATTGATCGCAAATTTCGTGTGAAAATGTTTTGAATATTTAACATCGGGACAGTGCTCTTCGACATCATTTCAAATACGAAATCTTCCAAAATGGATTCGAACATGAAAAGGCTTCCACGATATTGTGGTGATAGCCCCTGCTTACTTGTTTTTTTAAAACCCTCCACCATACATAGTATGGAGGTGGAGGCTATATTAAGTTCGGCATTCCGTTCGTAACTCAATGAAACTATCATTTTAAACACAACAAAGTATATATATACTAGCTGAACCCGGTGCGCTTCGCTACACCTTTTGATTTTATATGCATTCAAAATTGTATTTACGAATATATGTTGGATAAAGAAAAACAAATTTAAAAATTAAAAAAAAAAATATTGCACTAATTTAATGCGTTAATAAACAAAATCATTACAAAAGCAGTAACATGACATGCATACACGAAGGGTTTGTCCTTTGGATTTATTTATTTCATAGCAAATACCAAGCGTGCAGGAAACTGCAATTTTTTTAAGTAAAGTGGCATTTCTATTGCAATTAGTGAATTCGAGATAGCAACATACTTCGCCGTAATAAGCGTATTTCAAATAAATTGTTGTGTTGTTTTTTAGTGTTAGCCTAAGGCGTTGTGGGTCAATGGTTCTTATTAAAATCATATCCCAATCTGATCCGATTTAAATATAATTTAAAAAAAAAAAATACTTTTACACTATAAACTCCGCCACAACTTTCATATTTCATTGAAATTGGTGTGTCAGATATGTGAAATCGGCCTATAATATATATATATGGGAGCTATATCCAACTCTTAACTAATTTCCAATTAATTTGTCACATTTATTATTGTAACCAAATTCCGCCACACATTCTGAATTTCATTGGTATCGGTCATATATATCATGTTTGGTGCATAACATATATGAAATCGGCCGAAATATATCTGTTAGCTATATCCAAACCTCAACTGATTTCAGTATAATTTTTGTCTCTCCCGCTTTGGGTGCATCAAATATGTGAAATCGGCTGAGTATATATATATGGGAGCTATAATCAAATCTGAGCGTATTTGAATATAATTTGTCAAATTTATTTTTGTACCAAATTTAGCCACTCGTGCCGAATTTCATTGGAATCGGAAATACGTATCGTGTTTTGTGCATCAAATATGTGAAATCGGCGGAAACTGTATATGGGAGCTATATCCAAATCTGAACCGATTTTGATATAATTTGACTAATTTATTTTCTAATCAAAATCCCGTTACATATTCCAAATTTCTTTGGAATCGAACATACATTCGTGTATGGTGCATAAAATACATGAAATCGGTCGAAAATATATATGGGAGCTATATCCAAATCTGAACCTATTTCAATTTAATTTGACATATTCATTTTGGCTCCCAATTCCGTTACTTATTTTAAATTTCATTACAATTGGAAATACATGTCGTGTTTGGTCCACCAAATACATGAAATCGGCCGAAAATGTATATTGGAACTATATCCAAATCTGAACCGATTTCAATATAATTTGGGAAATCAATTTTTTAGATAAAATCTATCACACGTTTCAAATTTCATTGAAGTTGGGGATACATAGCGTGTTTGGTGCATCGAATGCTTGAAATCGGCCGAAAATATATATGGGAGCTATATCCAAATCTGAACCGATTTCAATATAATTTGACAAATTTATTTTCGGATTAAATCCCGTCACACATTCCAAATTTCATTGGAATCGAACATTCATATTGTGTTTGAGGCATGAAATGAACGAAATCGGTCGAAAATATATATGGGAGCTATATCCAAATCTGAACCGATTTCAATATAATTTGGCAAACTTATTTTCGTTCCAAATTCCGTTACGTTTTCCAAATTTGGAGACTGTATCTTCAACCAATCAATAGATATGTGCATATAAAATCTAAATTTTTGGGAGGTACCTCCGATTCTGATGCTATATCTCCAGTTCCAAGTGGAAATTCAGAAATGTATGTAGCCTATGTTACTTTCAGGCGATGTTGCAGTATATATGGAAATTTTCAGGAAAATCTATTCAACAGTTTTCGAGTCCATAAATTACAAACAAACAAACATACAAACATTTTCCTCTTTTATAGATATAGATTCTTGATCAAAAAACGAATTAAGATAGGAATCGAAAATCTTGCACAGACCTTTCTTTTGACTGCAAGCAGGTCAAGTTGGAAGTTCTATATCGGTCCACGATATCGTATAGGCCCGATGAAACGGTACTTCCCGTATTCGGTATTTTGATGATTTTAGCCACACATTTCGATGGAATTGTCTGAAATTCCACACAAGGAGTTCCTTTAGAGCACTTTATCCCGTGGAAGGGAATTGTCTATATAGGTCCTCGATATCGTATATCTCCCATATTACGGTACCCCCCGATATTCGGTATTTTGATGATTTTAGCCTCATTTTTCAATGGAATTGTCTGAAATTCCACGCAATGAGTTCTTTGTGAGTACTTAAATCCCTGAAAGAGAATTGTCTATATAGGTCAACGATATTGCATATCTCTCATATAACGGGACCCCCCGATATTCAGTATTAAGTTCGTCACACATTTTTCGATGGATTTGTCCGAAATTCCACACAAGGAGTTCTTTGTGAGCACTTTACCCCGGACATAGAATTCTCTATATATGTCCACGATATCGTATATCCCCCATATAACGGTACCCCCGATATTCGGTATTTTGATGATTTTAGCCATATTTTTTAACGGAATTGTTTGAGATTATACACAAGGGGTTCTTTGTGAGTACTTTGCCCCCAAAAATATTTTTGTTTTTATAGGTCCACAATATCGTACATCCCCCCATACATCGGCACCTTCCAATATTAGGTATTTTCAAGATTTTAACAGAATTTTTAATGGATTTTATTTTTTTTGAAAATTTCCCAATTCGTTCCAAATGGTAGAGGGTATTCAAAGTTCGGCTCGGCCGAGCTTACTGTTTTTTGTTACTTGTTTTTATTCAAAACATCAATAATGGAATTAAGCTTATAAGAGAAACTTCATATTCTAAAAATATTCTAAATTCTAAAACCAATTCGTTTTTATTTGCGTTGGCTGCAGAAAATTCGGGCTCCTCCCATCCTCTTTACGGGCTCTTGAATGCCAATCTCACAACTAAATAATTTTTATTTTTTGAAAATTTCCTAATTCGTTCCAAATGTTTTACTGTTCTTTTTACTTGTTTTTATTTAAAACCTAGATAAGGGAATTAAGCTTATAAGAGAAACTTTATATTCTAAAAATTCTAAGACCGATTCATTTTTATTTCCGTAGGCTGCAGGAAATTTCGGGCTTTTTATGGGCTCTTGAATGCCAATCTCACAACTAAATATTTTTTAAATTTTGTTTTTCGATCTTATCAAATATTTTATAACAACAACAACAACATGAGACAAAGCATTTCGAATATGACTTTCAATGACAATTCCGATCAAATCCTAATAAGAATTTTTGATTTCAATTTCATTCAACATTACTTTAGCATCAAATTTAATTCGAATGGAGCTCTGACAGGAATACCACAACAAATGCCACTGATTCTATTTCTCAAAAAAAAAAAAAAAAAAAAAACATTTTGTGGCGTAGGATGACAAAGATTTGTTTTTGATTCCCCACAATCTCACTTTGAAAAAAAAAAAACTGGCTGCTTGGCATTTTACAATTGATAGGTAGGTTCTTACACACATAAAATTCCACATATATCAAAAACAAAAGGCAAACATACCATACCTCATATATACCACATAGGTACACACATCTATGTATATGTGAACAGCTGGGTAAACATTAACTTTATGTATTCCTAAAAATATCTGCTTTTTGACATATCCTGCAACTTTGTGCGAATGAATGAAAGTGTGCATGTATGTATGTGTGCTTTTCGGTTTATGTACCCACGAATACCACCAATAAAAATATATGAATGTATGACTCGAAAACCATAGCATACATATCACCCATGTCTGTGTGTGCGCGAGCATCCTACCGAGCGTGAGTGAGTAAACGTTCATTTCATTCTGGCATTTGATGGATGTGTTTTGTCATTATGTTTATTGTAGGATTTTTATTACAATACCCATTCAAGAATATCGATTGTTTATTACATACAAATATACATACGTGTGGGGAATTCGTACACATGGGTGTTGACGACTTGAGTTGTTGCCAGCTCTTGTGGCTGGGCGCCCGTCCGTACATCAGAAACGTATTTTCTTTACAACCGGAAATGACATTTTTGTCAGCAGTTAAGATATGTCGAACACAACGGAAATGAAGAAGCAAATCTATCTTTTATTGCGTGTCTTTAAATTTTACAAAATACAAGGACATCAATTTTACACACACACACACACGCACACAAACATAGAGATGCATGTTTGTGTGTACATTAATTTATTGTAAATATTTGATTATTTTTATTAAAATGTGACTTATCTTGAAATTTATGTTGTCAATTTGTTTCCTCGGAATTTTATTGAAATTGTCTTCGTTTAAATGTGAAAGTAGTTAAGGGCTAGGACAGTAAATTTTAATATGGTGAAATAGAGGAAGGAAAACAAGGCCTCGGGGGAAAATGAAATATAATTCAAAATCTTCTTTGGTATAAAGGGATCATATAGACTTTACAAAAAAAAAAAAAAAAAACAAGTAAGCAAAGGCTATAGTCGTGCGGGGCCGACTATGTTATACTCTACAACACTAGAATATGTTAGAATCCCCCTTATGTCCAAATCCATATCGGAAGATTTCGCTTTTGAAATTAGGATTTTGACTAAGGACTTTGGCCCAATATTTATGCACTCCGTCCGGCTGTTAGTTGTTGTGGTTCATTTTACACCTAAATATCCAATGGTCATCCAAAATGTCAGAATTCTTCCTTGTCCTTAACTCTCTTCACAGGCGTGTCGATTGGCTTCAATTGTGTGATCGGAAAAACATTTCTGTTTTTGGTTAATATGAAAACCTAAATATTTTGCAATCATCTCCAAAAGCAAGAAGCCCCTCTTGATCTCCAAATTTAGACATATCTATAAGATTTGCTTGTCTACTATACTTGGCTAATTTCGTCAACGAAATCAACATAAACCAGTAAAGAAAGTCTTAAAGTCGGGCGGGCCGACTTTATGATACCCTACACCACTTTGCTAATTTAGTAGAGCTCCACATAACAATTAAAAGTTTTTTTATGGGAGAATTCAATCATATACGCTATGATTACAATTATAATTAAAAGTTTAAAGGACTAAATATTACGAAGCATTTGTATCTTTTAAATTCGGACTTGTTTTGCTCATTTGGTGCACAATTAATTTGAAATCGGATTAAAATATATATGGGAGCTATATCCAAGTCGGAACCGATCTCGATAAAATTTGGCAAAGATATTTCTGAGCTGTATTTGATATATTTCCCTGAATATCGTTGTTATGGAGTGCATATTACGGCTGTGGGTAACAAATCGGATGAACAGTATATATGGGAGCTATAGCTATATCTGAACCGATCTTCACCAAATTTGACGTACCAGCTTCTAGACTAAATTCGGTCGTAAGTGCCAAATTTCATCCCATTTGGGCAAATATTAGACGTTTGGATTGTGCATCAAACGTCTAAGTTATATTTGGGACGAAGTTATATATGGGAGCTATATCCAAATCTGAACCGATTTCGATAAAATTTAGCAAATGTATTTCTGAGCTGTATTTGACATATTTCCCCAAATATTGTTATTACAGAGTGCATATTACGGCTGCGGAGTACAAAAATAACAAATCGGATGAACAATATATATGGGAGCTATAGCTATATCTGAACCAATTTCGATCAAATTTGGCATACTCATTTTCAGATCCAATCTGATCGTACGTGCAAAATTCCATACTATTCGGACTGATATTACACGTTTGGTGCACAATAAAAGGAAAATCGGACGAAGATATATATGGGAGCTATATCTAAATTTTGACCGATTATCTCCAATTTCAATAGGGTTCGTCTTTGGGCCAAACAAATGATTTGTGCAAAATTTCATCTGGATAGGGCAATAAATGCGAACTGTACTTTGTTTACAAAAATATATGGACAGACGGACGGACGGACATGCATAAATCGACTCAGAATGTGATCCTGAAAAGGAACTATGGGTCTATCTTGTTTCCTTTTGCCTGTTACAAACAAATGCACAAAAACACAATACCCTGACCACCTTGTGGTGTAGGGTATAAAAAGTCAGAGGTTCGCCTTTTGTGTATTTCGGATATCGCCTGTTAGTAATGCTGGTATTTTTTTCACACAAAACTAGTGGTCCATTCTATCCGCTGTCCTAAACTCTAACTTGCGAGATTTCGTGTCCTTTGGATTCTATTTGTGACTTTTATAACGGTTGCAAAATCAGGAAAATTTTTAGTCGATGGTCCATTTCAACCCCTAATATATTGCGGACATCTTTGAAAACAATAGCACCAGCCCTTCTGAGCCCAATTCTACCCCTTTGAAAATTTTCGTGAGGATCGGACGATATTTGCAATACTTATATAATATCCCCAACCTGAGTTGTAAGGTGAAAAAATATTACAAAATATAAGTCAAATAGAAAAAATCGCATGCGATAAAAAACATGAAAAAATTAAAATATGTCACAAAATACTACAAAATCTATATTTACATCATTATTGGCATATTTTTCTGCGATTTTTTTAGATTTTATACTCGTATATCAAGAGGGCCTTATGAATTGACAAAAATTGTCAAAATCGGTCCAACCATTCTAGCGATATAAGCATTCTAGCTAACATGCCTTTCCTTTGTATATAAACATTCTGTATATTTCGCTATATATATCCGATAAATTTACTATCGGCATCCACGTAACGGTCAGAATTGACCAGTTCTTCAATTTGTGATTTCGTCGGGATGAAAATATTCGCGGTTTAATGGGAAATTTGACTTTTATTTAACACGAATGTTATGGTCTATTTCACCCACTAAATATTATCCGATGACCACGTCTTCGTATAGCATCCATATAACGGTACCTCTCGATATTCGGCATTTTAATGATTTTAGCGAATTTCTTTACCGGAATTGTTTCAAATTTGGTATTTAAAGTTCGTAATGGATACTACACCCTAAGACAGAAAATTGTCTGTGCAGGTCCACCTCTTCGCATAGCACCCATATAACGGTACCTTCCGATATTCAGTATTTTAATGATTTAAGGGACATTTTTCACCAGAATTGTTTCAAATTTGTTATTTGAAGTTCGTAATGGATACTACAGCCTAAGACAGAAAATTGTCTGTGCAGGTCCACGTCTTCGTATAGCCCCCATACATCGGTACCTCCCGATATTCGGTATTTTGATTTAATCGACATTATAACCGATTTTTATACCCTACACCACATAGTGGTAAGGGTATTATGTCTTTGTGCATTTGTTTGTAACATGGAGAAGGAAACGAGATAGACCCATAGTTACTTTTGAGAACCTTCATAGAATCACTTTCTGAGTCGATTTATGCATGTCAGTCCGTCTGTCCGTCCGTCCGTCTGTCCATGTATTCTTGTGAACAAAATGCAGGTCGCATTTATTATCCGATTGAGATGAAATTTTCCAAACAATGTATGTTTGGCCCAAGGACGAACCCTATTGAAATTGGTGAGAATCGGATCAAATTTAGATATAGCTCCCATATATATCTTCATCCGATTTCGGGTTAAATGTGCACCAAATGTCCACTATCAGTCCAAATTACCTGAATTTTGGCACACCCAACCGAGTTCGGCCTAGAAGCAAGTATATCAAATTTGGAGAAAATCGGTTCAGATATAGCTATAGCTCCCATATATATCTTTCATCCGATTTGATCTTTAAGTCCCTCACATTCCTACTATGCACTCCACAACCGTGATATTTGGTACCAGGTATTAGATGGAGCACAGAAATAGCTGTTTTAAATTTTATCGAAATCGGTTCAGATTTGGATATAGCTCCCATATATATCTTCATCCGATTTCGGGTTAATTGTGCACCAAATGACCAATATCAGCACATGTGACCGAGATTAGCCTTAAAGCAAATACAACAAATTTGGAGAAAATCGGTTCAGAAATAGCTATAGCTCCCATATATATGTTTTATCAGATTTGGTGTTTAAGCCTCTCACATTCGTAATATGCACTCCACAAGAATGATATTTGGTATCAGATATAAGATACAGCCCAGAAATAGCTGTTTGTAATTTTATCGAAATCGGTTCAGATTTGGATATAGCTCCCATATATATCTTCATCCGATTTCGGGTTAATTGTGCACCAAATGGCCGATATAAGTCCAAATGGACTGAATTTTAGTACATCGGACCAAATTCAACCTAGAAGCAAGTATATCAAATTTAATGAAAATCGGTTCAGATATAGATATAGCAACCATATATATGTTTCATCCGATTTAGTGTCTTAGTCCCTTACATTCGTAATATTCACTCCACAACCGTGATATTTGGTACCAGGTATTAGATGGAGCACAGGAATAGCTGTTTTAAATTTTATCGAAATCGGTTCAGATTTGGATGTGGCTCCCATATATATCTTCATCCGATTTCGGGTGATTGACCACCAAATGGCCGTAATAGCATCAATTTTGGTAAATCCGACCGAAACCAGCTTAGAAGCAAGTACACCAATTTTAGTAAAAATCGGTTAATATATAGCTATAGCTCCCATATATATCTTTCATCCGATTTCGTCTTTAAGTCCCTCACATTCGTAATATGTACTCCACAGGAATGATATTTGATACCAGATATCAAATAAAGCCCAAAAATAGTTGATTTTATTAAAATTTGTTCCGATTTGGATATGCCTCCCATATATATCTTCATCCGATTTCGTGTTAATTGTGCACCAAATGTGCCAATATCAGCCCAAATCACCTGAATTTTCGTACATAAGACCGAATTCAGTCTAGAAGCTAATACGCCAAATTTGGAGAAACCCGGTTCAGAGATAGCTATAGTTCGTAAAATGCACGATAGAATTAGATAGATTTTGATTTTGTGCCAAATATCTCATAGAGCTCTGAAATGTCCTGTATCAACCTTTTTACGAGAGCTCTACTATATATGCATAGTGGTGTAGGGTATCATATAGTCGGCCCCGCCCGACTTTTGAGCTTTCCTTACTGGTTTTAAGTTACGCATTTGAATATTGTAATGGCTTATGACAAATGTAACCTACGCAGCTTCATGTCGTCGTATAGACCCTAATATAATAGCTACAATCGGTATGTTTAAGATTTTAACAGAAGTTTTAACGTATTTTATTGTTTATGAGAATTGTGAGATTCGTCCCAAATGATGGAGGGTATTCAAAGTTCGACCCGGCCAAATTTACAGCTTGTTTACATGTTTATAACTTCCACCTTTATTTACTTTTTGCGTAGCTCTTTAATTAAGCTTTGCTTTGTCTTTTCATTGTTTACCCTTCGTGTATTGAGTTAAACAATAATCTTTTATTAGTTCTTCTTACCCAGCATGCAATTTGTTTGTCTAACGTTTTTTCTTTCAATTATTTCCTCAAGTCTCAACAACTGTGTATGTGTGTGTGTTTTTTTTTTAATTTTGCTTTTATGTCGATTTTTCATTTGTTTTATTTTATTGTGTGTGCGTTTTAATATTTATTTTTAAACCCTTCTTTAATTAAGTTTCATTTCTTTTTTTTTTTTGGTTTTTGTCGTGACTTTTCCATGGTCATTTCGCAGTATACCTCAAGCAAATTTTTTGCTCGCTCTCTCGCTATTGTTCATTTCAAAGCTAACGACATGTATGTGTGTGTGTGTGTGTGTGTAAATACCTTTGATTGTAGTTTCATCTTTGACCTTTACAGCGGGTGGGAAAAGAGAAAAATCACAATATCTGTTATTTTCGTTAGCAATTAAAAGTTTTCACTTTCTACCCCATCCATCCATTGTTTACTTTCCTGTTGTTAACATTTTCCAGTAGCAGCACTACCGAGAAATGTTAAATGCCCGCTTTTCTATGATTTTTAGTGAGTTTTTGTTTTTTCTGTCGACACAACTAGTAGATGATGAATTAGATTTGTATCTGGAATTTTATAATTGAAAATGCAGTACTCTTGTGGATTATTTGGACTAAAATTAATGGCAATACTCTTCATATGTGTTTAAACAAGTTAGAAGAAATATCAGTCTTTTTCGTCGAAAAATGTATACCCTGCACCAATGTCCGTTTATCAAAATATATTTGGACTTTCGTTATGATTATTTAAATTTTGGCCCCGTATGGCTACGAAGGTATAGGCCAAAATTTTTATACCCTACACCAAAAGGTGGTCAGGGTATTATGTCTTTGTGCATTTATTTGATAGATAGACCCATAGTTCCTTTTGATGATCTGCATAGAATCACATTCTGAGTCGATTTATGCATGTCCGTCTGTCCGTTTGTCCGTCTGTTCATGTATTTTTGTGAGCAGAGTACAGTTCGCATTTATTACCCGATCCAGATGAAATTTTGCACAAATCCCTATTGAAATTGGAGGTAATCGTTCAAAATTTAGATATAGCTCCCATATATATCTTCGTCCGATTTGCAATTTATTGTGCACCGAATTGTATGGAATTTTGCACGTACGATCAGATTGGACCTGAAAATAAGTATGCCAAATTTGATCGAAATCGGTTCAGATATAGCTATAGCTTCCATATATATATTTTTCATCCGATTTGTTATTTTTGTCCTCCGCAGTCGTGATATGCCTTCTGTAACAACAATATTTGGGGAAATATATCAAATACAGCATAGAAATACATTTGCTAAATTTTATCGAGATCGGTTCAGATTTGGATATAGCTCCCATAAATAAATTCGTCCGATTTACCCTTGACTGTGCACCAAACGTCTAATATTTACCCAAATTGTATGAAATTTTGGCACTTACAACCGAATTGAGTCTAGAAGCTAGTATAATCATTTTCATAAAAGGTATAATTATTCAAAATTTTGACCCTTTGAGTGGGAGAAGTGGATCTATGTCTACCATCATTTAAAAGAGTTATAATTATTCAAAAATTTAAACCTTTGTGGGAGCGGTATATTCCACCTTCATACAAGATCTTGTGTTAGTAGAAATATTGAGATGTGCCGAGTTTGAAAGTAATCGGATGCTCATTTCGCTTTTCATGAGCTTCATGGTTATTCAAAATTTTCACACATTGTGGGGGAGGTACCAGAACGAGTTGTCCGATATATTCCATAGTTAAAATGATCATGAATATATAGGGATAAAAGAGTTAAAATTATTAATTATAAGTGTCGATCCTTTGTGTCGGAGGTACATGATGGCGTAGGCCGATACTATACATTTTCGAACCTGACCCAGCACTGAAAACAATTTTGGGATTTGCAAAGTTTGCGCAAAATTGGATGATATTTTCTTGTTTTATATGGTACTTTATTTTCGGTGACATTTCCGACATTTGGGGAGGTGCCACAAGGAGTGGACCGATATTGCTCATCTCCTAACTCGATTGAAGTTTGACAAAATATTACGATGTACCAAGTTGCTCTGTGGAATTTTGGGCCATTACCGCGAAGTACCTGCTTAGATGATCGAGACTTTGGTATTTTTTAGTGCCAAACTTGCTTTCCAAATTACTCCAGACACAATAGTCCAACGGATTGGCATCCGGATATTTTGGTGGCCATTGTGCGCTGGAAATGAAGCGAGGAACCTCATTTTGTAATCATTCTTGGGTGGCGCGTGCTGAGTGCGATGGTGTTGTGGCCTGTTAAAATGTCCAAGGTCTGTGGCTAAAATGTTTGCGTTACCAAGGCTTTATTCGGCATTTTTTGATGCCACGGTCGATTAATATGAGCGGAGAGCGACCTTCGACTGTTATGGCGGCCCACACCATCACCATGACCGGCGCTTGAGTTCTGGTAGCCAAACGAAAGCTGCACATTTTCAGCTGACCTCTTTGACGATAATTTTATTTGTTTACAAATTGCTGGACAACGAATGTTTTCTCATCAGAGAAAACCAAATTCCTCAGTTCACAACTTTCGGCCAAGTGAAGATACTCTTGAGTCTATTTTCTTTCTGTTGCGGTCTAAGATCTTGTACTTTTTGGAATTTCAATGGCTTTACCCCGAGCTCATTTTACAATATTTGCCGAATGCAATATTGCGGTATTTTCAGCTCACGTGCCATTTTTCGGCCATTGCGACGCGGGTTTTGATCAAGTCGTTTCTTTACTTTTCAAACCATTTCTGCTCATGTTGCTGTTTTCTTTTGTTCACTTCCTTGATGTCGGACTACGCTACCAGTATCAAGGTAACGAGCGATGGTACGAGACACAAAAGATTTATTCACATTTAAATGCTGGAGTGCTCTAACGATAGCCACTTTTGGCTTTTCAGCCAAATATAAGCAAATCACACTATCACGCTTGAATTCCATCGCAAATAACTATTTTTGTGGAAAGTTCTCTACGAAATGCTTTTGTGAGCTTGTAAACAATATAATGAGCTGTCACTGAAATAATTTTAACAGCTGTCGGACGAGTGGCTGTGAAATGACAGCAATTTGACGTTGGTTGCGGTTTTTTCATCTCACCCTGTAAGTACTGAATTAGGCTTCTTTAATCCTTTTGCTGTCTCTTGTTATAGTTAAGCACACTTATATATTAAGATATCCACGGCATAATATACAAAGCAATATAGCAAGATTTTTATATTACACCCACTAATCTCTTCCGAAAATCATTGACAGAATTATTTACGCTTGAATGCATGTTACTCCATAATTTGTCAACCCCTATTCAAATCATGATATCCCTTTCTCAAATTTGCAAAATAGTTTCAATCCTTTTAGAATATTTGTTTTGTGTTTTGAAATAAAAAATATTTCAATAACGAATTACACGAGTGGCCCGGTTGTTGCCCTGCAAGAAAAAAAATTGAGCCGAATGTTCTGGCTGGCTCTTCTCCCAACACTGTAATCAAAATTGACAACCAACGAAAAAAGTTGGGATTTGTTTTTTCCCCCACTCCATCTGGCAAACTGCTGGTTGTTCGACATTTGAGTTGATTATCTGAGTTTACTGCAAACTTCCGTGTTTCATATCGCTTTTTAGGAGCAACTTTTTTTGGGGAGGAAAATGTTTGTTATTGTTTTAGTTTTCTTCGAGTTTTTATACCCTCCACCTTGGAAAGGTGGTTTGTCAATTCGTTTGCAACATTCCTAAGTATTCGTCGCATAACCTATATAGTATATATTCATAATCAGTCGATTTAACGATGTCTGTCCGTCTGACTGTCTGTCTGGCTGTCTGTCCGTCTGTTGAAATCACGATAGAGCCCACATTATTTGACGTAGAGCGTCAAAATTTAGCAGAACAATTTATATTGTTTCTAGGATGGTTGGTATTGAAAATGAGATATATCCGTCCACGTTTTGGTATAGTCCCTATATAACGGTACCTTCCGATATTCGGTATTTTTATGATTTTTGACACATTTTTTCACGGATTTGTCTAAAAATTGGTATTTGTGTGTTCTAATGGGTTCTACGTTCGTTGCCGAACATTGTATGTATAGGTTAAGGTTTTTGTATAACCCCATATAGCGGTACCTCCCGATATTCGATACTTTGATGATTTTTGCGACATTTTCCCACGAATATGTCTAAAAACTGGTATTTGTGGGTAACAATGGGTTCTAATGTTTCCTCTACCCTAAGGTGGAGGGTATTTAAAGTTTGGCACGGCCGAACTTAATGTTTTTATACCCTACAACACTATGTGTTGGGGGTATTATAAGTTTGGTTGGGCCAAAAATTATGTAACACCACGAAATATTGATTTCCCACATAGGAAAGTATATATGGATCTTCCTATCTCGCCGAGCTGAGTCGATCTAGCTATGTATGTCCGTCCGTCCGTCTGTCCATGTTAATTCGCAATTATGGCCCGATATTCACGAAATTTAGAATGGCGGTGGGGCTAGGGTCAGAATAGAACCCTATTTATTTTGGAGATGATCGCATAATATTTAGGGGTTGAAATGGACCAAATACTGAAAAAATGTCGGATTTTGCAGTAGCTATAGAGGTCGCAATTATAGACCAATCGACGCGGAATTTCGCGTGTAGCTAGAGTTTAGGACAGGGAAGAAGCCTACCAATTTGGGTGGTCATCGGATAATATTTAGCGGGTAAAATAGACCATATCTTTTTGTGTTGAAAAAATTCAAAATTTTTCATTAAACCGCGATTATTTTAAATCCTGGCGAAATCACAAAGCCATGACAAGGTTACTCCTGATTTTTACATTGATTTTAACATCCAACAAAACGGATATATAGCAAAATATGTGCGATTTATATGTCTATCAAAGAAGATATGCTTGAAAGATCTCTTATATGTCGAGAACGGCTGAACTGATTTGGACAGTTCTCATTAATTCAGAATGGCCTCTTGGCAGGAAAGAAACAACGTCTAAAAAATCGCATAAAAATATCTCTCTAAAGATGAAAATATTGATTTTGTAATATTTTCTCATATTTTTTCAATTTTGTCATATTTTTGGCATATTTTCATTTTGAATTAAACATTTGGTAATATTTCTAAAGCTAACAAAACTAAGTAGTTAGGATATCAGGATATCATATACAGATCGCAATTTATGGCCCGATCCTAACGAAATTTTGCATGGGGATCAGATGAGGGTCAGAATAGAAGGCTACTCTTTTTGGAGATGATCGCCATATATTTAGGGGTTGAAATTGACCAAAAAACTGCAAAATTGTCAGCAGGTCGTAATTATTGCCCGATCTTCACGCACATTTGAATGGGGGTTACGGGCATTGCAAAAAGCCAAGCTTTTTTGGATAGCCATCCACAGATATTCAATGTGTGAAATAGTTTGCCAACTTTTGTAGACAAAATACGAAAAGGTCCATTCCAGTGACTTTTTGGAGAATTCACAAATACAGGAAAGACGCACTTCTGACTATTTCGTTCACGCTGATTTCGTTGAAGAATATAGTCAAATGGCTGTATCTCATAGATGCGTTTCAGTGAAATCTTTTGCCACTTCTGAGAGATTATAGGTCTTTGGGAAATATTGGTTCCAGATCTAGGAAGACCATTTGAGTGCAACATCTACCAATAAATTGGAAATGAGCAAATTAGTTAAAGTTGCTATTATTCGAAAATTAGAGAACGAAACCTGATGGCTTTCTTTTATTATTTGTCACAATATCTTGTGGAATTCTTTCGAGTATGTCGCCTATAAAAACTGTATCGTTTATTATAGTGTTGTAGAGTATTCAACGGTCGGCCCCGCTCGGCTGTAGCCGTTGCTTACTCGTTTTACTTGTTTTTTATACCCTCAGCCACATGTCTACAGAGGGTATATACAATTTGATACGGTCAAAACGTGTCTAGTCGAAATAACGGTTTTAGACCCTAGGCCTCTTTGGGCCAAATCCGTTTCGGAACATTTGGAGTTGATCTAGCGGTGTCCGTCCGTCCGTCCGTCTGTCTGTCTGGCTGGCTGGTTCGCTCGATAACTCTCGAAGCGAGTATTCGATTTGGTCCAAACTGGGCACATCGTAATATTTTTGTTAAACTTAGATCGAGTTCGGAGATGGCCAATGTCGGTCCACTCCTTCTGGTACCTCCCCCACAATAGGTGGAAATTTTTTAAAAATAAACCACTCCATAGAGGGTCAAGAGTGTGAAAATTGATAACAGAAGTCAAAATATTTTAAAATAATCGAACATTGGCTGAGGGTATACATCTGCCGGCAAAACCGACCGATACTTTTTTACTTGTTTTTTTTTTTTTTTTTTTTTTTTTTATTTAGCCATAATCATCATCATCTTTGGTAGTGAACGTAGCGAAAACAAAACTGAAAACGGCGAATGAAAGATATACAAACAAACCGAACAACAACTTAGTTCCGTTGTTTGTTATTTGTCGCCTCAGGACATCCGCAAAAGATTGTCGAATGTCGATGATGCCAATGTTGAGAAGGGTAAGGAAGGATAATGTCAATGGCTTAAGTATCACAGCGACTGATTGTTGTTATTAAGTACAAGTTTTTGATAGTTGTTGCTACTGTTCGTATGTCCTGCTGTCTGTTTCTCGGTTTGTTTGTTTGCTCCTTTATTTGCTCTTGGCAAAGTAGTTAACCGAAATAGAAATGAATTGAATAAAATATGTATGTATAGTGCTTGTTAGAGACCAACATTTTCTATTTTCGAATACTTATGGTCGAAAATAGAAGTATTTTGGGGGCAAAAAAGGAAGTTAAACCAAAACATGTTTATTGTTTTTGTTTGTATTTTTTGCTTGTTCTTTGGTAAACAGGACAACATAAAGTGTTCGCATTGCCATTAATAGACCACAAAGTTTTGTGTCAACAAGTAGGAGCTCCAATCAGGAATAATGTGAGATATAATTTTCTATTTTATTACACAGAAACACGAGCAACACAAAAAACACCTAAATGTCCTGTTACAGAAAAATGGGTCAAGGAAACTAACACTTCCCAAAGGACTAACTGGAAGTTAACATTAACTCCTAAAGGTCATTCATAAAACATTGAACATTTTTAATAATATATAGATTTAATAGCTCAGTTCCAGCTGCTTTTGTGACAATCTCAAGGCCATACTAATAGAATCAAATTTAGGTTTGAAACAAGTAAGCAAAGGCTATAATCGTGCGGGTCCGACCATGTGATACCCTACAACACTAAAATATTTGAAATTTTGAAATTATGTCATAGAACACCGGGACATATTCCCAATATTTGCGCACTCCGTCGTGCTGTTAGTTGTTGTAGTCAATTTACAGCTAAATATAACCCATGGGCATCTAAAATGCTAGGACTTCTTTCCTGTCCTTAACTCTCTTCTCGGGCGTGTCGATTGGCTTCAATTGTGTGATCAGGAATATTTTTCTGTTTTTGGTTCATTTGGTATTTTCCTACACTCTAACTTCATGCGAGATTTAGTGTCCTTTGGTTTCTATTTCGGCTGCAAAATCAGGAACATTTTTCATTGTTGGTTCATTTCAACCCCTAAATATATTGCGGCCATCTTTGAAAACAATAGGCGCAGCCCTCCTTTGCCTAACCCTACCTTTGTCAAAAATTTCGTGAGGATCGAACCATAATTACAATCTGTATATAAATAATAACCCCAACCTGTGTTGTAAAGTGCAAAAATATTACAAAATATACACTTCAATATTATAAGCCAAATTGAAAAAATCGCATGCGATAAAAAAAAATGAAAAAATAAAAATATGTCACAAAATACTACAAAATCTATACGAACATCATTATTGGCATCTTTTTATGCGATTTTTTTTAGATTTTATACTTTTATGCCAAAAGGGCATTCTAAATTGACAAAATTGGTAAAAATCGCTCCAGCCATTCTGAAGATATAAGCATTCTAACGAACATCCTGTTCCTTTGTATATGTACATTGTATATATTTCGCTATATATATTCGATATTTTTACTATCGGCATCTACGTTACGGTCAGAATCTACCTGTTCGTCTATTTGTGATTTCGCCGGCATTAAAAATATTCGTGGTTTAATGGAAAATTTGATTTTATTTAACTCAAATGTCATAGCCTTTTTTAACCACTAAATATTACCCGATGACCATCAAAAGTGGAAGGCTTCTGTCCAGCCATAAGCTCTATCTCCATGCTAACTTTCGCTTCGATAGGTCTATAAGTATGACCTGTAGAGCAACTGCAAAATCATGACATTTTTCAGTTGTTGGTCCATTTCAACCCCTAAATATTATGCGATCATCTCCAAAAGAAATAGGGCTCTATTCTGACCTTAAACCCACCTACATTCTTAATTTCGTGAAGATCGGGCCATAATTGCGACCTGTAGAGTGATTACAAATTAACATGGACAGACGGACAGACGGACGGACGGACATACATAGCTAGATCGACTTAGCTCGGCGAGCTAGGAAGATTCATATATACTTTCCTATGTGGAAAACCAATATTTCGAGGTGTTACATAATTTTTGGTCCAATCAAACTTATAATACCCCCAACACATAGTGTTGTAGGGTATAAATAGTTTATTATGGACTCATGTAACAAATCCAAGTAGGACTATTTACATTTTGGTTCTTAAATGAAGAATAATATCTATGAGCTATTAAAACTATAGTTTGCAAGGCTACTTTTATACGAAAAGGCTCTTTTGAAGAATACTTTTTTCGGAACACTCTGTTCAATTTTTCTGTGCTTACCAATCCTTATTCACGTAATATTCCTAAGAGTATTCTACATATTAAATTAAGAAGAGGCTCGGTGAAGTCGTACCCACATACAATTTTTCTGTCCGAATCTATTTGAATGTCTCCATATGTTAATCCTAGAAACAACAAGTAAAAAAGTTGTAAGTTCGGCCGGGCTAAACTTTGAATACCCTTCAACATTTGGTACAAATTTAGCATTTTTCAAAAAAATAAAATCCGTTAAAAATTCTGTTAAAATCTTAAAAATACCGAATGTAGCCGTTTATTAGTGTCTTTACGAGGACGTAGACCTGCATAGGTAACTTTTGTCATAAGCTATTACAATATTCAAATGCGAAACTAGAAAAAAATGTATTTATAATGAAGCTAAGGGGGTTATAAAACGTGGACCTGCACAGATAATTTTCTGGCATAGGCTGAAGTCTCCATTACGAACTTCAAATACAAAATGTGAAACAATTCTGGTAAATAATGTGGCTAAAATCATCAAAGTACCGAATATCGGGGGGTACAGTTGTATAGGGGCTATACACAGACGTGGACCTATTTTCTGTCTTGTGCTGTTGTATCCATTACGAACTTTAAATACCAAATTTGAAATAGTTCCGGTTAATAATGTAGCTAAAATCATCAAAATACCGAATATAGGGAGGTACCGTTATATGGGGGCTATATGAAGACGTGGACCTGCACAGACAATTTTCTGTCTTAGGCTGTACTATCCATTTTGAACTTCAAATGCCAAATTTGAAACAATTCCGGTAAATAATGTCGCCAAAATCATCAAAATACCGAATATCGGGATTTTTAGTTATATGGGCGCTTTATTAAGACATGGACCTACATTTTCCATTTCCGAACTTGTGCTGCCTACAGGCAAAATAAACATGTGAGCAAAATTTTAGCTTTCTACCTCAATTCGTTCGAAAGATAGCGTGATTGCAACAGACTGACGGACAGACAGACAGACAGACGGACAGACAGAAATAGCTTTTAAAAAGTATTTAGGCCCTTAAAAAACATTACTTTTATCTTTGAAAATTTTTAGAACAGAGTTTGGCTTGCTTGTTTGGGATACCATAGTATTTTGTTGTTGCAAAATCGTCAGGCGAAATCCCATTATTGTTGTTTTTATAAAAACAACGTTTGTTTATGAGTGTAGAACGATGGTAATGTTTACCAGGGGGTAAGGCAGGGAATACCTAGGTTTCGGAAAGAGCCACCAATCCTCATCAGTTCCCTTGTTTCTTGTCTGGGATATTCTCCCCAGAAGTTATTTAAAAAAATAACTTCTATGACAAAAAACATTTTTTACCCAAGTGACGAAATCGTAAGCTCAATAGAAGAGGAACAAAAGAATCACATAAAACTAAAATTCTTTTGGAAAATCTTCTAAATCTTACAACCGCACTTATAAACATTTACATCTTTCTCCACTTTGTTATGCTTTCGTTCAACCTGAACGAAGTAACATAACCATGTAAGTTTGTTTTGTCTGTTACAACAAAAACCCCTTCGTCGACCGTGCCTGTGTCTATTAATAGAACAGAGTTTGGCTTGCTTGTTTGGGATACCATAGTATTTTGTTGTTGCAAAATCGTCAGGCGAAATCCCATTATTGTTGTTTTTATAAAAACAACGTTTGTTTATGAGTGGAGAACGATGGTAATGTTTACCAGGGGGTAAGGCAGGGAATACCTAGGTTTCGGAAAGAGCCACCAATCCTCATCAAATTTTTTTAAAAAAAATCTACTTTTAGTCATCAAAAAATATTTGAGAAAAAATATCACATTCGGTACTCACAAAAAAAAGACAGATGTATACCCTCAGCCAATGTTCAATTATTCAAAGATATACCGGCTTCTATTGCGACTATTTAAATTGTTGACCCTCTATAGAGTAGGTTGCGAAGGAATGGACCAATATTCTCAATTTCGTGCGGACCTATCGACTACTTTCTTCACTTAATATGAGATATGATATCCTCAGCTATATGGCTAGAGAGGGCATTAAACATTTGATTACACCCTCAGTCATATGACTAGATAGGGTATATATCATTTGATACGGTCAAAATGTGTCTCATCGAAATAACGGTTTTAGTTCTTATTGGACCTAATCTGTTTCAGAACATTTTGAATCGATCTAGCGATGTCCGTCCTTCCGTCTGTCTGTCTGGCTGGTGCGCACGATAACTCTCGAAGGGAGTATCCGATTTGGTCTAAACTTGGTACGTCGTAATATTTTTGTCAAACTTAGATCGAGCTCGGAGATGGGTAATATCGGTCCACTCCTTCTGCTACCTCCCGCACAAAACGCGAAATATACATCCGATTCCATTTACACTTGGCACATCTTAATATTTCTATCAACACAGGATCTGTTATAAAGGCGGTAGAGATCGGACCATTCTTTATGGTACCTCCCCCACAAAGGGTCACAGCTTTGTAGAAACAAAACTTTTATAAAATTCGTAATAAGCATTAGGTTCTCTCTATATTTCACACATTCCATTATTTCAAAAAAACAAGATCTGTTGTGATGATAGGATATTTCGGTCCACTCCTTCTGGTACCTACTCAACAAAGGGTCAAATTTTTGAATATCCAAGGAGTTCATAAAACGCGAAATTGACATCCGATTCCATTCAGACTTGGTAAATCTCATTATTTTCATCAACACAAGATCTGTTATAACGATGCTAGAGATCGGACCATTGCTTCTGGTACCTCCTTCCATAGGGTACAAGATTTTAAGAAACCAAAACTGGAACGTGGCAATAGTTATATCGTATTTATTTAGGTCCGATATAAAATGGATAATATTTATCCATTCCTTCAGAACCCACTCCAGAGTTTGAATTATCATAACAGAAGTCAAAATACTAATAATGATATTTTTAAATTGTATTTAGAAACTTTCGAAATGTGCGTGAAGTACCAGATATAGTCGACCGAAGCATTCCATTTTCATACTTCATCTAATACAGATAAAAATATTGGTGTGAGCAAAATTCTAAAAGAGACGAACATATAGATCCAATTTTATGCGTAATCATAAATACCATATTCATTTCAGGTTTCTGGTGGAGAAAAATATTTAGATATAGTTGTATATAATGACTGACTTGTTTCGCAAGTTATGACAGATAAAAAAAAAATTGAAAATTGTAGGCAAGGCATCAGAAGGAATGATCTTCTCTTCCATTTTTATAACAGATCTTGTGTTGAAGGATACATTGAGATGTACCGAGTCTGAATGGAACGAATGTTAATTTGGCGATTTATGAGCTTCATGGATATTCGAAAATTTGACCCTTTGTTGGTGAGGTACCCGAAAGGTTTCTTAGATATATCCCAACTTCACAGCAGATCTTGTGTTGATAAAAATATTGCAATGTGCCAGGTCTGAATTGAATCGCTGGATATTCTAAATTTTGACCCTTTGTGGGGGAGGTACCAGAAGAGGTGAGCCGATACATCCCAATTTCATACCAAACCTTGAATTAATTAAAATATTGTGATATATGTAATTTTAAGATAATCAAGCGTCCGGGAGGTACTTGATTTTCGCACCAGACTTAGGAATGATGCAAATTTTAGGATTTGGCAGGTTAAAGCAAAATAGGATTATCATTCTATGCCGCAAATTTTTTTTTTTTGTTTTTAAATTTTGTGTGCGAGTTACCAGGAGGAGTGGGTCGATATTGCCCATCTCCGAGGTCGATCGAAGTTTTGTAATATTATTCCGATATACCAAGTTTGTACCAAATCGGATACTTCCTTCGAGAGTTATCGAGACAGACAGAGGGACGGATAAATATATCGTACCAAAGAACATAGCTTAAATTTTGATGGAAATCGATTCAGGGTTGGATATACCTCACATATAAACTATGCATATGCGGTTCATATCCATCAGATGGTTCTTCCATAGGTTTTCATTAAGTTTACATTCATACATTTGCAATTGTTTTTATTTAATTAACATTTTAATTGAAACTTTTTGTTAAATGCTCACCATTATCATACGAATCTATAATTACCATTGACAATATTCTACGAAATTTTTAATTGGGCATTAACCAAATATTTGTCAGCCCAAGGTTTGTTTGCCTTGGCTCACTCACTCACGCACACACACATACATGTATGTGCGTGTGTTTGTGTTTAAGCAAAAGGACAATTAAACTACTGGCCACAGTTCACTATAGTTCATTTCATTAATTTGCTCATCAACGGCAGCAGGTTAAGAGCAAATATTCTCTAACGATAGCCATTGCAAATATCGAAAATTCATTTTGAAAATTTATTCATTAAAACTTTACAAAACAACAATTTAAATATTCGAATCTCGATAATGTAATGAAATGCTCAATCGAATGCAAATGCTAATAATAAAATCATACAAATTGTTCAGATGAAATACGGATACAGGGTCTAAGGGAGAGTGAGATAGTGAGAGAGAGAGAGCGAGAGAGCGAAGGGAAAGTCAACAAAGATGCAGTTAAATCTCTTCAAATATTAACCAATGTAAACTCTTTTATCCTTTGACTTAATAATATTATGGCCAAACAAACTAAAAGCCCTAAAGTATTAACAATAAATAAACAAGAAATGGAAAATATTGTTGGACTTGAAAATGGCAGCGGCAAAGTTTACTTAGAGATTAAAAGTGTAAACTGAATATACAAATCGCTTGACGTTCGCAGCAGGCAGGCAGGCAGGCAGGCCGGAAGAAAGGAAGTTAGCTGGCTTCCTTGCTTGCCTCTCTGCCTGCCAGCCTGCCTATCTGCCAATGCGATAGTATTTAGTTGAACAAAAGTCTTACCAAAGTAAATATTCAGCCCTGAGGCTTAAAGTTTCACAAAGAGAAGATTTCCAAAAGAGAATTTAATAATTTTACAGAGATTTTGTTTGACTTAAATATTTATTTGCATTTGATTGGACTTTAAATGCTTGGCATTAATTTGTGATGATGACGACGACGACGACGACGATAATGATGAAGATGATTATGGCATCTCTGCTTCTTCCTCTACTTTCAAAGGATTATTTATTGAATTTCAATTATGTATACAGAACTAGGAAAAGTTTCCATTGTTGTTGTTATTGTTGCTGCTCTTGTTACTGTGAGTATACATTTAATTTGATATTCCATTACTAATTAAGGATATATATTTCGAAGCAAACAACTTTAGCTGGCAGTTGTATTGAAATAATTTACTTGGAATGCATAATTAAATTTAATTGTATTAAAGTTAGGAGTAACACAAATACATACTGACATGGCCACGATCAAGCTTCAATATTTAAAGCAAAAACGGAAACGTAATAGTCGAGATGACTATTACGTTGATCGGAGGCCCTGGATGTTTTTGTTTTTCTCTGAAGATGAGCTGATCAATACCAGACAAGTTGTATTTTCAAAGTGAATTTCTTCCAAGAACTAAATGAAAATATTTTTCTAGAACTTTACGTGGATTGTTAAAAAATATTTTTCAGAGACTAGTTATTGTGTTTTTTTAGTATTTTTTAAGGAAAAACGTGGATTTTTTAAAAATATTTTTCCATCTAAGTTTACAAAGACTGATCGTGTACTTAAAAAAAAAAAATCAAGATTGAACGTGGATTTTAAAAGATAATTTCCAAGGACTAAACGTGGATTTTGAAAAACAAATTTCTAGGACTAAACGTGGATTTTGAAAAACAAATTTCTAGGACTAAACGTGGATTTTGAAAAACAAATTTCTAGGACTAAACATGAATTCTTAAAAACACTACACGGGGATTTTTAAAAACAATTTTCAAGGACTAAACGTGGACATTAAAAGATAATTTTCAAGGACTAAACGTGGATTTTTAAAAATAATTTTCAAGGACTAAACGTGGATTTTTAAAAATAATTTTCAAGGACTAAACGTGGATTTTTAAAAATAATTTTCAAGGACTAAAATTGGATTTTTGAAAATAATTT
This sequence comes from Musca domestica, assembly GCF_030504385.1. Classification (NCBI taxonomy): domain Eukaryota; kingdom Metazoa; phylum Arthropoda; class Insecta; order Diptera; family Muscidae; genus Musca; species Musca domestica. The sequence goes on along the minus strand of NW_026712409.1, from coordinate 20,320,446 downwards.
AAACGTGGATTTTTAAAAATAATTTTCACATACTAAACGTGGTATTTTAAATACAAATTTCAAGGACTACAGGTGGATTTTTAAAAATAATTTTCAAGGAATAAATGTGGATTTTTTAAAATAATTTTTGAGGACTAAACGTGGACTTTTAAAAATAATTTTCAAGGACTAAACGTGGATTTTTTAAAAATAATTTTCAAGGACAAAACGTGGATTTTTAAAAATAATTTTCAAGGACTAAACGTGAATTTTTAAAAATAAATTTCAAGGACTAAACTTGGACTTTTTAAAAATAATTTTCAAGGACTAAACGTGGACTTTTAAAACTAATTTTCAAGGACTACACGTGGATAATTAAAAATAATTTGTAAGGTTTAAACGTGGATTTTTAAAAATAATTTTCAAGGACTAAACGTCGATTTTTAAAAATAAATTTCAAGAACTAAACGTGGACTTTTTAAAAATAAGTTTCAAGGACTAAACGTGGATTTTTAAAAATAATTTTCAAGGACTAAACGTGGATTTTTAAAAATAATTTTCAAGGACTAAACGTGGATTTTTAAAAATAATTTTCAAGGACTAAACGTCGATTTTTAAAAATAATTTAAACGTGGATTTTTAAAAATAATTTTCAAGGACTAAACGTGGATTTTTAAAAATAATTTAAACGTGGTATTTTAAATACAAATTTCAAGGACTACAGGTGGATTTTTAAAAATAATTTTCAAGGACTAAACGTGGATTTTTAAAAATAATTTTCAAGGATTAAACGTGGATTTTTTAAAATAATTTTCAAGGACTAAACGTGGACTTTTAAAAATAGTTTTCAAGGACTAAACGTGGATTTTTAAAAATAATTTTCAAGGACTAAACGTGGATTTTTAAAAATAATTTTCAAGGACTAAACGTGGATTTTTAAAAATAAATTTCAAGGACTAAACTTGGACTTTTTAAAAATAAATTTCAAGGACTAAACTTGGACTTTTTATACCCTACAACACTATGTGTTGGGGGTATTATTATACCCTACAACACTATGTGTTGGGGGTATTATAAGTTTGATTGGGCCAGAATTTATGTAACACCTCGAAATATTGGTTTCCCATATAGGAAAGTATATATGGATGTTCCTAGCTCGCCGAGCTGAGTCGATCTAGCTATGTATGTCCGTCCGTCCGTCTGTCCGTCTGTCCGTCTGTCCGTCTGTCCATGTTAACGAACGAAATTTTGCACGAAGGTGGGGTTAGGGTCAGAATAGAACCCTATTTCTTTTGGAGATGATCGCCAAATGTTTAGGGGTTGAAATGGACCAAATACTGAAAAAATGTCGGATTTTGCAGTAGCTATACAGGTCGCAATTATAAACCAATCGACGGGGAATTTCGCATGTAGCTAGAGTTTAGGGAGGGGAAGAAGCCTACCAATTTGGGTGGTCATCGGATAATATTTAGCAGGTAAAATAGACCATATCTTTTGTGTTGAAAAAATTCAAAATTTTTCATTAGACCGCGAATATTTTAAATCCCGGCGAAATCACAAAGCCATGACAAGGCTACTTCTGACCATTACATTGATGTTAACATCCAACAAATCGGATATATAGCAAAATATGTGCGATATATATGTTTATCAAAGAAGATATGCTTGAAAGATCTCTCACATGTCGAGAACGGCTGAACTGATTTCGACAGTTCTCATTAATTCAGAATGGCCTCTTGGCAGGAAAGAAAAAACGTCTAAAAAATCGCATAAAATTATCTCTCTAAAGATGAAAATATTGATTTTGTAAAATTTTCTCATATTTTTTCAATTTTGTCATATTTTGGCATATTTTCATTTTGAATTAAACATTTGGTAATATTTCTACAGCTAACAAAACTAAGTAGTTAGGATATCAGGATATCATAAACAGATCGCATTTATGGCCCGATCCTTACGAAATTTTGCATGGAGATAAGATGAGGGTCAGAATAGAAGCCTACTCTTTTTGGAGATGATCGCCATATATTTAGGGGTTGAAATGGACCAAAAAAACTGCAAAATTGTCTGCAGGTCGTAATTATTGCCCGATCCTCACGCACAATTGAATGGGGGTTACCGGACATTACAAAAGCCAAGCAGTTTTGGATGGCCATCCAAAAATATTCAATGTGTGAAATAGTTTGCCAATTTTTGTGGACAAAATACGAAAATGTCCATTCCAGTGACTTTTTGAAGAATTCAGAAATACAGGAAAGACGCTCTTCTGACTATTTCGTTAACCCTGATTTCGTTGAAGAATATAGACAAATGTCTGTTTCTCATTTCTTTGGGATATATTGGTTCCAGATCTAGGAAGACCATTTACGTGCAACATCTACCAATAAATTGGAAATGAGCAAATTAGTTTAAGTTGCTATTATTCGAAAATTAGAGAACGGAACCTGACGGTTTTCTTTTATTATTTGTCACAAAATCTTGTGGAATTCTTTCGAGTATGTCGCCTATATAAACTGTATGGTTTATTATAGTGTTGTAGGGTATTCAACGGTCGGCCCCGCTCGACTGTAGCCTTTGCTTACTTGTTAAAAATAAATTTCAAGGACTAAACTTGGACTTTTTAAAAATATTTTTCAAGGACTAAACGTGGACATTTAAAACTAATTTTCAAGGACTAAACGTGGATAATTAAAAATAATTTGTAAGGTTTAAACGTGGATTTTTAAAAATAATTTTCAGGAACTAAACGTGGACTTTAAAAGATAATTTCCAAGGACTAAACGTGGGTTGTTAAAAATATTTTTCAAGGACTAAACGTGGACTTTTAAAACTAATTTTCAAGGACTAAACGTGGATAATTAAAAATAATTTGTAAGGTTTAAACGTGGATTTTTAAAAATAATTTTCAGGAACTAAACGTGGACTTTAAAAGATAATTTCCAAGGACTAAACGTGGATTGTTAAAAATATTTTTCAAGGACTTAACTTGGACTTTTTAAAAATAATTTTCAAGGACTAAACGTCGATTTTTAAAAATAAATTTCAAGAACTAAACTTGGATTTTTTACAAATAGTTTTCAAGGACTAAACGTGGATTTTTAAAAATAATTTCAAGGAAAAAACTTGGACTTTTTACAAATAATTTTCAAGGACTATTTTTTTCTATACCTTATAACAGTATGTGTTTGGGGTATTATAAGTTTGATTGGGTCAAAATTATGTAACATCTCGAAATATTGGTTTCCCACATAGGAAAGTATATATGGATCTTCCTATTTCGCCGAGCTGAGTCGATCTAGCTATGTATGTATGTCCGTCCGTCTGTTCATGTTAATTTGTAATCACTCTACAAATCGCAATTATTCACGAAATTTGGAAGGGAGGCTTGGCTAGAGCCAGAATAGAAGCCTATTGCTTTTGGAGATGATCGCATAATATGAAATAAAATGGACCAAAAACTAACGAAATTCCTGATTTTGCAGTTGCTCTACAGGTCGCAGTTATAGACCAATCGACGCGGAAGTTAGCATAGGACTAGAGCTTAGGGCTGGGCAGAAGCCTTCCAATTTTGATGGTCATCGGGTAATATTTAGTGGGTAAAATAGACCATCCCATTTGTGTTAAATAAAAGTCAAATTTTCCATTAAACAGCGAATATTTTTAATCCTCTCGAAATCACAAATAGACGAACAGGTCAATTCTGACCGTTACGTAAATTCCGATAGTAAATATATCGAATACATGTAGCGAAATATATACAATGTATGTATACCAAGAAAGGGGATGTTAGCTAGGATGCTTATATTGAAGGAATGGCTGGAATAATCTAATAATCTAATCTAGAATCTAAAAAATCGCATAACAAGACGCCAAATATGATGTTAATATAGATTTTGTAGTTTTTTGTGAAGAAATTGTCATATATTTTATCGCATGCGATTTTTTTATTTCAATATGACTTATAATATTGAAGTGTATATTTTGTAACATTTTATCGCCTTACAACCCAGGTTGGGATTGTTTATTATATACAGATTGTAATTATCTTCTGATCCTCACGAAAATTTGCATAAGGCTAGGAGGGCTAGGCCCTTGTTTTCAAAGATGTCCGCAATATATTTAGGGGTTGAAATGAACCAAAATCTAAGAATGTTCCTGATTTTGCAGCCTTTATAAAGGTCAGAAGTAGAAACCAAAGGACACGAAATCTCGCATGAAGTTAGAATTTATGACAGCGGGTTGAATGGACCACTACTTTTGTGTGAAAAAATACCAACATTCCCATTCTACCGAAACGCTAAAAATAACTTACAGGCGATATCCAAAATACACAAAAGGCGAACTTCTGTCTTTTTATGCTGATTTCGTTGACGAATTTAGCCAAATATCGTAGACAAACAAATCATATAGATGAGTCTAAATTTAGAGATACAGAAGAGCCTCTTGTTTTTGGAGATGATCGAAAAATATTTAGGGTTTCAAATGAACCAAAAACAGAAAAAAAAAAAATTCCTGATCACAGGAACAACACGCCAGAGACGAGGGTTAAGGACAGGAAGGCATTCTAGCATTTTGGATGACCATTGGATTATATTTAGCTGTAAAATGAACCACAACAACTAACAGCACGACGGAGTGCGTAAATATTGGGCAAATGTCCCTGGTTAAAATGTAAAGGGAAATATCTGGGCAATGTTCCGTGACATAATTTCAAAAACGAAATCTTCCAAAACGGATTTCGACATAAAGGGGATGTTAACATATCACATGGTCGGCCGCGCACTGCTATAGCCTTTGCTTACTTGTTTTCCAAATAAATTATCCAAAATTTATTACCACAAATTGTACGAAAATTGTCATTTTGATTGATTGGCCCATTATATTTTGATGTTTCGACAATAATTTGAAAATTGTCTATAATATAAATGGCTTTCTGACCACATTACTAATGTGGGAGCCTGTTACGAGCCTGTTAAAATCGGCAAATCTCCCTCCATTTAATGTTAGCAATCATTTTCGCATCAATCGTAATTATTGCAATACATGTCTTCTGAATGATTTCAACGGATCGTAAAGCGATACAATTTAGCATCATACGAATTACATTCAATTTCATGTTTACTTCTGTCAATATTACGGAATACAAATGATTTTATTTCGCATTGTATTGAGAACATATGAGATAATCCATATGAATTGTACTTGGTTAGAAACCTAATGAGAATTTTTATACCCTCCACCATAGTATGAAGGGTGTATTAAGTTTGTCATTGTAACACCTCGACTATACATTTTAGACCCCACAAAGTACATATATTCTTGATCAGCATAATATTCTATGTCGATTTAGCGATGTCCGTCCGTTAGTCTGTGGAAATCACTCAAACTTCCGAACGAAATGAAGTAGATTCGTAAAATTTTACTCAAATGTATATTATGTCTGCAGGACTTTTGGTATTGAAAATGGTCCATGTAGGTCCACGTTTTGGTATAGCCCCCATATAACGGTACCCCCGATATTCAGTATTTTGATGATTTGTGCGACATTATTCTCCCGAATTGTTTAAAATTGATTATTTAAAGTTCGTAATAGATACTACAGCCTATGACAGAAAATTGTTTGTGCAGGTCCACGACTTCGAATAGCCCCCATACAAGGTTGTCCATATTCGACGGACCCATCTGGCAACGCCATAACTTTTGACAGAGATGTCACATCGCTTAATGACATACCGCGTTTGAAGCATCAGTCCAACAGATTCCTATCATGAACCAATACACGCCACGCGAGCGCTCTGAAATTTACATTCAACAGAAGAAGTCAATTGTGAAAACTCAACGTGCTTTTAAAACATGAAAAAATGTGAGAAGTGCGCCTTCGAAGAACACCATTAAGCGTTTATACGAAAAATTTTCGACTGGTAAGGCTCTTTCTAATCCGAAGAGGCCATATAAAAGTCGACCAAGGCGATCGGCCGGGAATATCGCTGCCGTACGAGCCGGTGTTGAGAGGTGCCCAAGAACATCCCAAAAACGCCGTTGTCAGCAGTTGGGCATGGCTCGGTCCACTTTACAACGGATTATTCGCATTGATTTGCATTTGTTCCCCTACAAAATTCAATTGACGCAAAGAGTGTTGCCTGCGGACAAGCCTCGTCGATTGGAATGGGCCCAAAGAGTCATGGGTCCGTCGAATATGGGCAACGTCCGGATATTCGGTTCTTTGTTGAATTTAGTGACATTATTGCGGAACTCTTTTAAATTTGGTATTTGAAGCTTGAAATAAATACTAATGCCTATGAAAGAAAGTTTTCTGTGCAGGTACACGTCTTTGTATAGCCTCCATATAACGGTACCCCTCGATATTCGGTATTTTGATGATTTTAGCGACATTATTCGCGGGAATTGTTTCAAATTTGGTATTTGTAGTTCGCAGTAGATACTACAGCCCAGGACAGAAAATTGTCTGCGCAGGTCTACGTTTTGGTATAGCCCCCATATAATGGTACCTCCCGATATTCGGTATTTTGATGATTTTTGCTCCAATATTCATCGGAATTCTTTCAAATTTGGTATTTGAAGTTCGTAATGAATACTATAGCCAAAGAGAGAAAAATGTCTGTGCAGGTTCACGTCTTCGTGTAGCCCCCATATAATGGTACCTCCCGATATTCGGTATTTTTTATACCCTACACCACATAGTGGTAAGGGTATTATGTCTTTGTGCATTTGTTTGTAACAGGCAAATGGAAACGAGATAGACCCATAGTTCCTTTAGATGATGTGTATAGAATCACTTTCTGAGTTGATTTATGCATGTCAGTCCGTCTGTCCGTCCGTCCGTCCGTCTGTCCATGTATTCTTGTGAACAAAATGCAGGTCGCATTTATTATCCGATTGAGATGAAATTTTGCAAACAACATTTGTTTGGCCCAAGGACGAACCCTATTGAAATTGGAGATAATCGGTAAAAATTTAGATATAGCTCCCATATATATCTTCGTCCGATTTGCCTTTTATTGTGCACCGAATGGTATGGAATTTTGCACATACAACCAAATTAGGCCTGAAAATAAGTATGCCAAATTTTATTGAAATCGGTTTAGATATAGCTATAGCTCCCATACATATTGTTCATCCGACTTGTTATTTTTGTCCTCCGCAGCCGTAATATTCACTCTGTAACAACAATATTTGGGGAAATATATCAAATGCAGCTCTGAAATATCTTTGCCAAATTTTATCGAGATCGGTTCAGATTAGGATATATCTCCCATATATATCTTCATCCGATTTCAAATTAATTGTGCAGCAAATGGGCAATACAAGTCCGAATTTATAAGATACAAATGATTCGGCACATTTAGTCTTTTGAACTTTAAATTATAATTATTATCATAGCGTGTATGATTGAATTCTCCCATAAAAACTTTTAATTGTTTTGTGGAGCTCTACTAAATTATCAAAGTGGTGTAGGGTATCAAAAAGTCGGCCCCGCCCGACTTTAAGACTTTCTTTACTGGTTGTTTTTTTTTTTGATTTAGGCGACATTTTTCACCGGAATTTTTTCAAATTTGGTATTTGATATTCGTAGTGGATACTACAGCCTATGACAGAAAATTGTCTGTGCATGTGCACGTCTTCGTATAGCCACCATATAACCGTACCTCCCTATATTCGGTATTTTGGATGATTTTTGCGACAATATTCATCGGAATCGTTGCACATTTGGTATTTGAAGTTCGTAATGAATACTACAGTCTATTACAGAAAATTTTCTGTGCAGGTCCACGTCTTCGTACAGCCATCATATAACGGTACCCCCGGATATTCGGCTCTTTGTTTGATTTTAGTGACATTATTCACCGGAATTCTTTCAAATTTGCTATTTGAATTTTTAACGGATTTTTTTGTTTTTGAGTGTTGCCAAGTTCAATATTCGGCCCTGCCGAAGTTAAAGGCTTTTTTTTTGGAAGCAATACCTAGAAGCCGTTAAAGTGGCTTTTAATCAAAATTTAATATGAAATTTTGTAAAAAAATTTTCAAATTTTTAAAATTCATTAAATTTTCTTCAATTATTATCCATATTAAATAAAAGGTTTTGTGGGTCCCGGATAAGTGGTGTATTGAAATTCAATATTTTACTCATAGAACTCCTCAAATTTCAGCATAATTTCATCTTCATTCACATTTCCCATATGTTCCCACACAATACTGCCGTTTCGCATGGGCGTTTCTGTATTCAAATACAAGTGAGCATTTTTTTTTTTTTTTTGAATAGCTATTCTTTTGAGACTTGAAGGGAGGGCGTTGATACCGATGATGTTTCATCGCACCATTTGTATGAACATCAATTTGTTTACCTTTTATGGTTCATTTGTTAGAGGTAGAAGCTTTTATAAATATATATGTATTTGTGTGATTTATATGTCTGCAGCTATGTAGAGCTCTTGAAATTTATAGCTCAACGCAAGAGCGCGCGCGTGTGCGTGTGTGTAGTTGAGTGTTTGTTATAACAGTCAAGACTCATAAAATATAAAAATGCTAAAGGCATCCGTTTGTATATGTATGTGTTATTGATGTGTGTACACACACACACACCTCAGTTTGATGTATGCTGCCATTTAAGTAATGACTTTTACACCACCTATATTTGTATGTAATTTTAGCAGTTCAAGCGGTGCTCATTAACTGAAAGTCGTTGATATTTTATGTTTGTAACTTATTTCAAGTTTCATTGTTTAAGGCGGCATAATGGATCAGATATTGGGGTGGAATGCAAGCGACATTGTGGATTTATTTGTATATCCTTTTTTTTTATTTTATAAAACCAGTAAAGAAAGTCTTAAAGTCGGGCGGGGCCGACTTTATGATAACCTACACCACTTAGCTAGTTTAGTAGAAATCCGCATAACAATTAAAAGTTTTTACGGGAGAATTCAATCATACACGCTATGATTATAATTGTAACTTAAAGTTCAAAGAACTAAATATGCCGAAGCATTTGTATTTTTTAAATTCGGACTTGTATTGTCCATTTGGTGCACAATTAATTTGAAATCGGATAAAGATATATATGGGAGCTATATCCAAATCTCGATAAAATTTGGCAAAGATATTTCTGTTACGGAGTGCATATTACGGCTGTGGGTAACAAATACAACAAATCGGATGAATAATATATATGGGAGCTATAGCTATATCTGAACCGATCTTCACTAAATTTGACATACTAGCTTCTCGACTTAATTCGGTCGTAAGTGCCGAATTCCATCCCATTTGGACAAATATTAGACGTTTGGTGTACAATAAAACGTAAATCGGACGAAGTCATATATGGGAGCTATATCCAAATGTGAACCGATCTCGATAAAATTTAGCAAATGTATTTCTGAGCTGGAGTTGTTATATTTCCCCAAATATAGTTGCTACAGGGTGCATATTACGGCTGCGGAAGACAAAAATAGCAAATCGGATGAATAATATATATGGGAGCTATAGCTATATCTGAACCGATTTCGATCAAATTTGACATACTTATTTTAAGGCCTAATTTGGTTCAAATAATATAATATAATATGGGAGCTATAGCTATATCTGAACCGATTTCGATCAAATTTGACATACTTATTTTAAGGCCTAATTTGGTTCAAAATTCCATACTGTTCGGGCTAATATTACATTTTTGGTGCACAATAAAAGGCAAATCGGACAAATATATATATGGGAGCTATATCTAAAATTTGACCGATTATCTCCAATTTCAATAGGGTTCGTCCTTGGGCCAAACAAATGATTTGTGCAAAATTTCATCAGAATCGGGCAATAAATGCGAACTGTACTTTGTTTACAAAAATACATGATACAGACGGACAGACGGACGGATGGACATGCATAAATCGACTCAGAGTGTGTGTCTATGCTGATCATCAAAAGGAATTATGCGTCTATCTCGTTTCCTTTAGCCTGTTACAAGCAAATGCACAAAGACATAATATCACACAAGGTGGTCAGGATATTATGTCTTTGTGATATTATGTCGAGAATTATCAATAGGAATTGCAGGATTATAGTATTTTTTCCTTGGAAATCCTCCTCCTCAGGAATTCAACGTTTGGGATGGCTCGTTGACAAGAGGGTGAAGGACTTGTGAACAAATGGGTACTATGATGTTGCGATATCGGTTTGTTCCCGATTGGGATTCGGTTGGTTAGCGGACGATACCTCCGAAAAAAAGTTCGCTCTAATTTGAACAAATAGAGTTAAACTACCCTTTGAGCGGAAGCGCTCCTGGGAGCAGAAAAAAGAACATCGAGCAAGTTTAATTTTTCGATTTCGCTCGAAAAAATGAGAGCAGGTTTTCCTCGTTTTTGAATGGGAGAAAAATCAAGCGGATTTTACTCTTGTAGAGAACTCCTTAAGTTTTTGTCTTACCGCTGTGGAATTTCTATGTTTCTTCTTCTTTCCTTCTCATACAGTGTGAGGAAAATCGTGAATTATGATATTTGTAGAAAATTGGATAGTGACAATTTGGAGGTAATGGATAACTTCTGGATGGTCGCCAGATATTGATTGATAAGGGAGATCAGAAATTACAATGTTTTTGTTCGTAGTGACGTTGAAGGTAATCGGAATTTCGTCGTCGATTGTCAATGGGTTGAATGTAATCAGGACGGTATTGGTGTTCGGAGTGACGTCGACGTTCGTGATCTTCACCTCAAGTTCTTTGAAGACGGGTTGGGAACTCGTGGGAAGATATCCTGGAAGATTCCTCGTGGGAAAATTCCAAAATACTCCAGACACAATAGTCTAACGGATTGGTATCCGGAGATTTTGGTGGCCATTTTGCGCTGGAAAAGAAGCGAGGAACCTCATTTTGTAACCATTCCTGGGAGGCGAGTGCTGAGCGCGATGATGCTGAGTCCTGTTGGAATGTCCAAGATCTACGGCCAAAATATTTGCGTGCCTAAGGCTTTAATACACCATCCAGAATATTTTCACGATAATTATCGGCTGTTATGGCGGCCCACATCATCACCATGGCCGGCGCTTGAGTTCTGGTGGCCAACCGAAGGTGCGCATTTTCAGATGACCTCTTTGGCAAGTAAACACCATAATTTTGTTCGATTACAAACTGCTGGACAACGAATGTTTTCTCATCGGAGAAAACCAAATTCGGCAGTTCACCACTTTCGGCCAAGCAACTCTTTAGCTCTTTTGAGTCTATTTTCTTTCTGTTGCGGTGTAAGTTCTTGCACTTTTTTGAATTTCAATGGCTTCACCCCGAGCTCATTTTTCAATATTTTCCGAATGGAATATTGCGATATGTTTAGTTTACGAATCATTTTTCGGCCACTGCGATGCGGGTTTCGATCAAGTCGCTTCTCTGCTTTTCCAACCATTTCCGCTGATGTTACTGTTTTCTTCCGTCCACTTCCTTGATGTCAGGCTACGCTACCAGTAACGAGCGATGGTACGAGACACAAAAGGTTTATTCACATTTAAATGCTGGAGTGCTCTAACAATGTCTATTTCTGGTTTTCCAGTCAAATATGAAGAAGTCACACTATCACGCTTGCATTCCATCACGAATAATTTTTTTCTGGAAAATTCTCACCAAAATGCTTTTGTACGCTTTTAAAGAATATAATGAGCTGTCACTGGAATAATTTTAACAGCTGTCGGACGAGTGGCTTTGAAATGACAGCGGTCTGAAGTTGGTTGCAGTTTATCCGTTTTATATGAAATATGAAAATTTCAATATTCGGTCGACTATATCTGGTACCTCAAGCATTTTTTAATATTTTCTAAAAATTATTACATATCTCATTTCATATTTATTTAGGTCCGACACGAAATGAATAATATTGGCCCAATCCTTCAGAACTTATATTTTTTTTATATTTTTAAATAATCGAAAATTAGCTGACATTTTATTTCTTTTTTGTTTGTAAATCATAATTTTTACTCGAATTTAAGATAATTAAAGGTAGCAATATATATTTTTTAACCCCCAGTAACTGTTTTTTTTTTTTTTAATTTTAAAAATTCTTATCTCCAAAATTAGTCCACAATACGAATAAAGTGCCTTTATTATGATATGATTAGCTTCTTAAAAATAATTTTTTACCAATTAACACCATCGAACAACTGAAAATTCATGATCCTTAAAAAGAAATCGACTTTTATTGTTTCCGTTGTAATGGCGCCCAAATTGCTTTATCATCGATATAAAGAAACAAGTCTTCACATCCTACGGAAAGCAAATGCTTAACAAGCTATCAGATATCTTTTCAAGAAAACATCCTACTTTCAAGATTTTCTTTTCACAGTTCAAAATAACACTCAAGATGTTTGGCTAATCGGATTAAAGGTGACATTTTTTCTGCTCCTTTTTTCCCCGGCTGCTGTGACTTCATTGTGTAACAATTGGGAGTTGTGTTTTCTGTTTTTTTTTTCTTTTTTTTTCAAATAAATCCGACAGTCAAACACAAGAGTGTGAGGAAAACAGAAAATAATAAGTGGATACTAAAATAGAAACAAAAAGAAATAAGCATTCAACATGTCAGCACAAGCTGCTTAGAGGCAAAATCAGAAATAGCTGTAGTGGACAGCAAGTGGCTGCAAAGTAATCCTGCGAAGGGAAATTGGGGGTAGTGCTTTAATTTAAGATGAAATTCCAATATTCTTATGAGTATTAAGTGTGTGATAATGTGGAAGGGGACTCATTTAATGCATGGGACTTATATCGAGTGAGCTAAGGTTACCAACTAACTTATATATTAGTTTAATTTGGGGGAAATTTTAAAAAGAACACATTCGCATCACATTGAAAAATTCTGAAAAATTCAAACAAAAGAGTAGCTAAGTTCGACCAAACCAAACTGTTGATACTCTCCTAAAATTCGAAATGAAAAATATAACAAGTTAAAAAGCAGAAGTTTGGCCTGGCCGAACTTTGAATACCCTCCACCATTTGCAACGAATTTGGAAATAATCAAAAAATAAAATTCTGTTAAAATTTTAAAAATACCGAATATATCCGTTATATTGGGTTCTATACGACGTGGACATACATAGGCATTGTTTGTCAAAAGCCATTACCATATTCAAATTCGAAATTAGAAATAAACGGTGAATAATGTAGCTAAAATCATCAAAATATCGTATATAAGGAGGTGCCGTTATGTCGGAGCTGTGCGAAGACCTGGACCAGCATAGACAATTTTCTGTCACAGGCTGTAGCATTCATTACGAACTTCAAATACCACATCTCAAACAATTTCGGTGGGTATTGTATCGAAAATCGTCAAAATACCGAAAATAGGAAGGTACTGATATATGGGGCCTATACGAAGCCCTGGACCCGCATAGACAATTTTCTGTCACAGACTGTAGTTCCTATAACGAACTTAAAATATCAATTTTAAAACAATTCCGATGAATAATGTCGCTAAAATCATCAAAATACCGAGTATCGGGAGGTACCGTTATATGGGGGCTATACGAAGACATGAACTTGCACAGACAATTTTCTGTCTTAGGGTGTAGTATCCATTTTGAACTTCAAATACCTAATTTTAAATTACTTCCGAGAAAAAGGTCGCTAAAATCATCAAAATACCGAATATCGGGAGGTACCGTTATATGGAGGCTATACGAAGACGTGGACCTGCACAGACAATTATCTGTCTTAGGATGTAGTATCCATTTTGAACTTCAAATACCAATTTTAAAACAATTCCGGTGAATAATGTCGCTAAAATCATCAAAATACCGAGTATCGGGAGGTACCGTTATATGGGGGCTATACGTAGACATGAACTTGCACAGACAATTTTCTACCGTAGGCTGTAGCATTCATTACGAACTTCAAATACCAATTTTAAAACAATTCCCGTGAATAATGTCGTTAAAATCAACAAAATACCGAATATCGGGAGGTACCGTTATGTGGGGGATATACGAAGACGTGGACCCGCACAGACAATTTTCTGTCTTAGGGTGTAGTATCCACTTCTAACTTCAAATACCAAATTTGAAACAATTCCCCTGAATAATGTCGCTAGAATCATCAAAATACCGAATATCGGGAGGTACTGATATATGGGGGCTATACGAAGACGTGGACCTGCATAGACAGTTTTATGTCTTAGGGTGTAGTATCCACTTCGAACTTCAAATACCAAATTTAAAACAATTCCCGTGAATACTATCGCTAAAATCATCAAAATACCGAATATCGGGAGGTACCGTTATATGGGGGCTATACGAAGACATGGACTTGCACAGACAATTTTCTATCTTAGGGTGTAGTATCCATTTGGAACTTCAAAAACCAAATTTGAAACAATTCCAATGAATAATGTCGCTAAAATCATTAAAAATGCCGAATATAGGGAGGTACCGTTATATGGCTGCTATATGATAACTTGGACCTACATGGTCCATTTACGAACTTAACCTGCTTACTGGCAAAATATACATGTGTGCAAAATTTTAGTATTCTATCTCAATTTGTTCGAAAGATAGCGTGATTGCAACAGACAGACAGACGGATGGACAGACAGACGAACATGGCTAAATCTTAGAATTTTATGCTGATCAGAAATATGTATACTTTGTTGGGTCTGACATGAGTATTTCGAGGATTTACAAACGGAATGACAAAATTAATATACCCTCCATAGTATGGTGGAGGGTATAAAAAGTATCAGTCATTTGCAGTGCCGACATATGTGTACTCGCATTTGCGACCAAGTGTGGATGAGGTGCCAGACTATATATCAACTTCGCAACGAACTTGTGTTATCAAAAATGTTTGTATATTCTGAAATATGAAGAGAGTTGGATGCCTATTTCGTTTTTTTTTTTTTTTTTTTTTTGAGCGTTTAGTTTTTCAAAATCTTGAACCCTATTTGGGAGAGGTATCACAAGAAATGACCCAATCTCTACCATCTTTATAACATATTCTGTGTTGATGGAAATATTGAGACGTACCAAGAATGAATGGAATCGGATGTTAATTTATCGTTTTACAAGCTTCATGGTTATTCAAAATGTTGATCCTTACTAGAAAGTTACCATGGATCCAATATATTCCATCTTCACATCCCAATACTCGGACTCTAACGTCATATTTTATAAGAGTTGACATTATTCAAATTGTTGATTCTTTGTGGGGGAGGAATATGATGGAGTGGACCGATGTTGTCCACCTGACATAGCACTAATGCAAATACAGGATGATATCTAGTACCAAATATCATTCTTGTGGAGTACATGTTACGAATGTGAGGCACTTAAAGCAAATCGAATGAAACATATATATGAGAGCTATAGCTATATCCGAACCGATTTTCACCAAATTAGATGTTCTTCCTTCTAGACTGAATTCGGTCCAATGTGCCAAAATTCAGGCCATTTAGATTTGGTGAGATGAAAAACTGCAACCAATTTCAGACTGCTGTCATTTCTAAGCCACTCGTCCGACAGCTGTTAACAGCCCATTATATTGTTTACAAGCGTACAAAATCATTTTGGTGAGAATTTCCCAGAAAAAAAGCTATTCGTGATGGAATTTAAGCGTGATAGTGTGATTTCTTTATATTTGGCTGGAGAACCACAAGTTGCTATCGTTACAGCACTCCAGCATTCAATTGTGAATAAAACTTTTGTGTCTCGTACCATCGCTTTTTGCCTTGATACGGGTAGCGTAGCCCGACGTCAAGGAAGTGGAGAGAAGAAAACAGCAACATCAGCAGAAATGGTTCGAAAAGTAAAAAAAGCGACTTCGATCGAAACCTGCGTCGCAGTGACCGAAAAATGGCTCGTGAGCTGAATATGTCGCAATATTCCATTCGGCAAGGACTGAAAAATGAGCTGTGGGTAAAGCCTTTGAAATTCCAAAAAAGTACAAAAACTTACACCGCAACGGAAAGAAAATAGACTCGAAGGAGCCAAAGATTCGCTTGGCCGAAAATAGTAAACTGCCGAATTTGGTTTTCTCCGATGAGAAAACATTCGTTGTCCAGCAGTTTGTAAACAAACAAAATTATGGTGTCGAGGTCAGCTGAAAATGTGCACCTTCGGTTGGCCACCAGAACTCAAGCTCCGGCCATGGTGATGGTGTGGGTCGCCATAACTCAGCACCATCGCACTCAGTACGCGCCACCCAATAATGGTTAGAAAATGAGGTTCCTCGCTTCATTTCCAGCGCACAAAAGCCACCAAAATCTTTGGGTGCCAATCCGTTGGACTATTGTCTCTGGAGTATTGTGGAAAGCAAGGTTGGCACTAAAAAATACCAATGTGTCGATCACCCTAAGCAAGTACTTCGCCGGAAATGGGACAAAATACTGAAGAGCAACATTCGGGCAGTGTGTGACGGTTTCAGTGGCCGGTTGAATGCCATAATTCGTGCCAAAAGTGTCCAATTCGAACAAATCTAAACTTATTCTAAAATTTGATGCTATTTTCGAAATTTTTTTGCTTTCATTCAATACAATTTTGAAAAAAAAAGTAAAAATTATGGCGTTTGACTTTGTTGCAGTTTTTTTTTTATCTCACAACGTAATAGGAGCTATAGCTGCATATCGATTTAGCAAATTTCATGTACTTCCTTCCAGACTTAATTCGATTGCATGTGGTCAGGTCATTTGCACTGATATTTGCCACTTGGTGCACAATTTACCTGAAATCTGTTAAAGATAGATATGGGAGCTATATCTAACCGAACCTGATAAAATCGAACTGATCTTGATAAAATTTGGCAAAGGTATTTCTGAGCTACATATATCTGATATCTGGTACCAAATATCAATTTTGTGGACTGCTTAATACGAATGTCAGGGACTTAAACACCAAATCGGATCAAACATATATATGGGAGCTATATTTGTATTTGAACCGATTTTCACTAAATTTGATGTACTTACTTCTAGACTGAAGTACAGTCGGATGTGACAAAACTTCTTCCTTCTAGACTAAATTCGATTGCATGTGGTCAGGCCATTGGCACTGATATTTGCCACTTGGTGCACAATTTACCTGAAATCTGTTAAAGATATATATGGGAGCTATATCTAACAGAACCTGAAAAAACCGAACTGATCTTGATAACATTTGGCAAACGTATTTCTGAGCTACATATATCTGATATCTGGTACCAAATATCAATTTTGTGGACTGCTTAATACGAATGTCAGGGACTAAAACACCAAATCGGATCAAACATATATATATGGAGCTATAGCTGTATATGAACCGATTTTTACTAAAATTAATGTACTTATTTCTAGACTTAATTCAGTCGGATTGGCCGTTGGTGCACAATTACCCCGAAATTTGTTGAAGATATACATGGGAGCTTTGTCTAAATTTGAACCAATTTTTACCAGTCACCATAGTGTTCGGCAAAAAAAAAAAAAATAGTGTGAGCTTCCTTCTCCATGCTACAGACAAATGCACACTGTGCGGTGTAGGGTATAAATATTGGGCCGGGAAAAAAACTTAAAAATAATCGGGCATTGATTCCCTGTTTAAAGATAATTTTTGGATTTTATTGTGGAATAAAAATTGACATATGGCAATTTTGGTCTGCATCGATAAACTCGAATTTGGATTAGTCATAGCACCTGAAATTGATATTTTAGCCTCTTTACCATATTTTTTCATTTTATTTGAGAAGAGTCCCTATTATGTGTCGTGGACCACCACAATAAAGCAAGAAATCTGTCCCTATCTTCCTTACTAGCTCCCACCTTCTTATTTCCATCTTAAATTAATAGGATTAAGTGAAATAAACTTAGAAAAGAGCTTAAAATGGAAATTCCTTCAACTTGGAGTGACACTGACATCATCATTAGCAAAAATATTTGAAGGAGATATTAGCTAAATGTTTTGGAAGGATATGGGCAGCAATAAAATAAGAGCACAAAACATTCCCTAGGATATAATGTCCACTGCGAAGTGACGTAAAAATACCTGAATGTGCAACGATTCGGAGAAATGTAAACACTATTTATTTTTTTGAGCTTTGAAAATTTTGAACGATGAAAATCTTCGCAATAATCTAAAATCAGGGAGTATCTTTATACAAGAGCTGTACTATGTTAATAACTTTTTGCTGACAGATCTCATAATACCAACATTTGGGAAATGAAATTGAAAATAAGGTTAAAACGTAAGAAAGGCTTGAAATCGGCAATTGTTCTCTCAAACCAACGATTTTTGTAGCAATCTAATTCTCCATACACAAAATTTTAAAGCAAAATATAGCTCTACTCTAGAAAAAGGCCTTGCATAAATTTGGTCTTTATAGGGGATTTTATCTACCAACCGAGTACTATCACACGCGTTTGGAAAATTCTGCAACAAAAACTACTTGGAAATTTTCGCAAACATACAAAGCCCTGATAAACGTGTACTGAAAAAAATAATGATAATAATAAAAATTTTTGTTGCGCGGTGTAGTTACACCTAAAACTTTGGGCAAAAAAAAGCAAGTAAGCAAAGGCTATAGTCGTGCTTGCCGACCATTACATTATGTTAGAAGCCCCCTTATGTCAAAATCCATTTTGGAAGATTTCGCTTTTGAAATTATGTCACGGAGCACTGCCCAGATCTTACCCTTAGCATTTTGACCAGGGAAATTTGCCCAATATTTACGCACTCCGTCGTGCTGTTCGTTGTTGTGGTCCATTTCACAGCTAAATATAATCCAATGGTCATCAAAAATGCTAGAATTCTTCCCTGTCCTTAACTCTCTTCTCAGGCGTGTCGATTGGCTTCAATTATGTGATCAGGAATTTTTTTCTGTTTTTGCTTCATTCGAACACCCAAATATTTGGCGATCATCTCTGTATCTCTAAATTAGGACTCATCTATACGATTGGCTTCTCTACGGTATTTGGCTATTTTCTTCAAAGAAATCAGCATAAACAAGTTAAAAAGCTGTAAGTTCGGCCGGGCCGAACTTTTAATACCTCCACCACTTGCAACGAATTTGAAAATTTTCAAAAAATAAAATCCTTAAACAATTCTGTTAAAATTTTAAAAATACCGAATATAGCCGTTATATTGGGTTCTATACGACGTGGACATACGTAGGCATTGTTTGTCAAAAGCCATTACCATATTCAAATTCGAAACTAGAAATAAACGGTGAATAATGTAGCTTAAATCATCAAAATATCGTATATAAGGAGGTGCCGTTATATCGGAGCTGTGCGAAGACCTGGACCAGCATAGACAATTTTCTGTCACAGGCTGTAGCATTCATTACGAACTTCAAATACCACATCTCAAACAATTTCGGTGGGTATTGTACCTAAAATCGTCAAAATACCGAAAATAGGGAGGTACTGATATATGGGGCCTATACGAAAACTTGGACCCGCACAGACAATTTTCTGTCACAGACTGTAGTTCCTATAACGAACTTAAAATACCAAATTTGAAACAATTCCGGTGAATAATGTCGCTAAAATCATCAAAATACCGAATATAGGGAGTTACCGTTATATGGGGGCTATATGAAAACGTGGACCTACATGGCCCATTTACGAACCTAACCTGCGTACTGGAAAAATAAACATGTGTGCAAAATTTTAGCCATCTATCTCAATTCATTCGACGGAAAGCGTGATAACAACAGACAGACGGACGGACGGACATCCCTAAATCGCTTAGAATTTTACGCTGATCAAGAATATATATACTTTGTTGGGTCTGACATGAGTATTTCGAGGAGTTTCAAACGGAATGACAAAGTTAATATACCCTCCATGGTATGGTGGAGGGTATGAAAACTCAGAAGTTCGCGTTTTGTGTATTTCGGATATCGCCTGTAAGTTATTTTCAGCGTTTCGGTATAACGGGAATGGTGGTCCATTCTACCCGCAGTCCTAAACTCTAACTTTATGCGAGATTTCTACTTGTGACCTTCATAAAGGATGCAAAATCAGGAACATTTTTAGTTGTTGGCTCATTTCAACCCATAAATATATTGCGAACATCTTTGAAAACAATATGCCTAGCCCTTCGGAGCCTAACCCTGCCCCTGTAAAAATTTTCATGAGAATCGGACGATAATTGCAATCTGTATATAAAATATTACAAAATGTATGTAAAAACCAGCAAGGAAAGCTCAAAAGTCGGGCGGGGCCGACTATATGATACCCTACACCACTATGCATATTTAGTAGAGCTCTCGTAAAAAGGTTTATACAGGGCATTTCAGATCTCTATGAGATATTTGGTACAAAATCAAAATCTATCTAATTCTATCGTGCATTTTACGAACTATAGCTATCTCTGAACCGGGTTTCTCCAAATTTTACGTATTAGCTTCTAGACTGGTGATTTGGGCTGATATTGACCATTTAGTGCACATTTAACCCGAAATCGGATGAAGATATATATGAGAGCTATATCCAAATCTGAACCGATTTCGATAAAATTTAAAACAGCTATTCCTGTGCTCCATCTAATACCTGGTACCAAATATCACGGTTGTGGAGTGAATATTACGAATGTAAGGGACTAAAACTCTAAATCGGATGAAACATGTATATGGTTGCTATATCTATATCTGAACCGATTTGCACTAAATTTGACATACTTGCTTCTAGGCTGAATTTGGTCCGATGTACTAAAATTCAGTCCATTTGGACTTATATCGGCCATTTGGTGCACAATTAACCCGAAATCGGATGAAGATATATATGGGAGCTATATCCAAATCTGAACCGATTTCGATAAAATTACAAACAGCTATTTCTGGGCTGTATCTTATATCTGATACCAAATATCATTCTTGTGGAGTGCATATTACGAATGTGAGAGGCTTAAACACCAAATCGGATGAAAGATATATATGGGAGCTATAGCTATATCTGAACCGATTTTCTCCAAATTTGATATACTTGCTTCTAGGCCGAACTCGGTTGGGTGTGCCAAAATTAATTTGGTAATTTGGACTGATAGTGGACATTTGGTGCACATTTAACCCGAAATCGGATGAAGATATATATGGGAGCTATAGCTGTTTCTGAACCGATTTTCTCCAAATTTGTTGTATTTGCTTTAAGGCTAATCTCGGTCACATGTGCCAAAATTCGGGCCATTTGGGCTGATATTGGTCATTTGGTGGTCAATTAACCCGAAATCGGATGAAGATATATATGGGAGCTATATCCAAATCTGAACCGATTTCGATAAAATTTAAAACAGCTATTTCTGTGCTCCATTTAATACCTGGTACCAAATATCACGGTTGTGGAGTGCATAGTAGGAATGGGAGGGACTTAAAGATCAAATCGGATGAAAGATATATATGGGAGCTATAGCTATATCTGAACCGATTTTCTCCAAATTTGATATACTTGCTTCTAGGCCGAACTCGGTTGGGTGTGCCAAAATTTAGGTAATTTGGACTGATAGTGGATATTTGGTGCACATTTAACCCGAAATCGGATGAAGATATATATGGGAGCTATATCTAACTTTGATCCGATTCGCACCAATTTCAATAGGGTTCGTCCTTGGGCCAAAAAAATATTGTTTGGAAAATTTCATCTCAATCGGATAATAAATGCGACCTGCATTTTGTTCACAAGAATACATGGACAGACGGACGGACGGACGGAAGACGGACTGACATGCATAAATCGACTCAGAAAGTGATTCTATGAAGGTTCTCAAAAGTAACTATGGGTCTATCTCGTTTCCTTCTCCATGTTACAAACAAATGCACAAAGACATAATACCCTTACCACTATGTGGTGTAGGGTATAAATATTACAAAATGTACACTTCAATATTATAAGTCAAATTGAAGGAATCGCATGCGATAAAAAACATGAAAAAATTAAGAAAAAGGTCACAAAATAATACAAAATCTATATTAACAGCTTTTTATGAATTTTTTTTAAATTTTATCTTTTTGTGCCAAGAGGGCATTCTGAATTGCCAAAATTTGTTACAATTGGCCTAGCCGAGATATAAGCATTCTAGCTAACATCCCCTTCCTCTAGTCCTCTGCTAACTTCCGCGTCGATTGGTCTATAATTCGAACCTGTAGAGCAACTGCAAAATCAGCAAATTGTTCAGTTTTTGTTCGACGGACGGACGGACATACATAGCTAGATCGACTAAGCTCGACAAGATATAAAGATCCAGGTATACTTTCCTATGTGGAAAACCAATATTTCGAGGTGTTACATAATTTTTGGCCCAATCAAACTTTTAATACCCCCAACACATAGTGTTGTAGGGTATACAAATTGGCCCATAAAAATATAAAAATCGTCCATGGCGATTTTGCCACCTAGATTCTTGATACTATCTCCAAGGACATTCCCAAATTAATTTCCCAACTCAACTGAATGTTACCGTACAGAGCAATTTATTTCTTGCTTGAAATAAAATAAATCCCATCTTCACAAAGAATTCAGATAAATACATATCTCCAATTACAAACTCATGTTTGCAATGTCATCGGGTGGAACTAAGCCGCTCTCAGATTCACATTTATTAAATAATTTTCGAAATCATGGCAACCATCAATGCCATGTCCTGTTATTGGCAACAATTATGTAAGCTTAAGTAGTGGATGTTGTAGCAAATGGCAAGAATAGAAATGTGAGAAGAGAGAGAGTGAGAGAGAGAGGTAGACAGATAATAAGTTTGCTCAACAACAATACTTTATAATTAGCACTTTTGTTAAGTATGTTTCAAAGTAAATGAATGAACGAACGAACGAAGAGGAAAATTGACAGCTAAAAGAGACTTTCAATGTTGTGGAGTAGATGGATGTAAGGGACAAAAGAAACTCTCACACTTATATTGACATTTGGCTACATTTTACTATTAACCCTCAGATGGGCAATAAATTTTATCAGATAGTATCCATAAAGGACAAGAGGTTGGGATCACATGAACGAAAACATATAGATTGTAGACTTCTGAAGAAAAAAAAAAACAAGTAAAAAAACTTTAAGTTCGTCCCGGCCGATTTTTGAGTACGCTTCACCGTTTGATACAAATTTGGCAATTTTCAAAAAAATTAAATCCGTTAAAAATTCATCAAAAAAAATCAAAATCACCAAAATACCGAATATAGAGAGGTAACACGGGGCTATAATATGTGGACCTGGACAGAGAATTTTCTATCATAGGCTGCAGTATCCATTACGAACTTCAAATGTGAAATTTTGTAACATTTCCGGTAAATAATATCGCTTAAATCATCAAAATACCGAACATTGGGGTATCGTTATATGAGGGCTATACGAAGACGTGGACCCACATGGCCCATTTTCTGTCCTAGGCTGTAGTATCCATTACGAACTTTAAATACTTAATTCCAATTTCGAACTTTAAATGCTAAACAATTCCAATAAATAATGTCACTAAAATCGTCGAAATGCCGAATATAGGGAGGTATCGTTATATGGGGGCTATATCAAAACAAGGACCTACATGACCCATTTTTAATACCAAAAGTCCTGCAGACATAATACACATTTGAGTTAATTTATATCAACTTACTTCATGTCGTTCGGAATCTAGCGTGATTTTCACAGACGAACAGACATAGCTGAATCGACATAGAATTTTATGCTGATCAAAGATATATATTCTTTGTCTATTTCGAGGTGTTAAATATCTATTTCCAGATGTTATAAACGGAATGACAAACTTAATATACCCTCCATACTCTGGTGGTGGGTATAAAAACAGTTAAAAAAGCAGCTAGGTTTGACCGGACCGAACTTTTAATACCCTCCACCATTTTGAAAGAGCTTGAAAAATTGCTAATAAATTCATTCGAAAAAATCATTGTTTGGAGGCTACACGAAGTAGTGAACTTACATAGACAATTCTCTATCATAGGTTGTAGCAACCATTACGAACTGCAAATACGAAATTTGAAACTATTCCGGTGAATAATGTCGCTAAAATCATCCAGACACAATAGTCCAACGGATTGGTATTTGGAAATTTTATGATGGCCAACCGAAGGTGCACACTCTCAGCTGACCTCTTTGGCAAGTAAACACTTTTATTTTGTTCGATTACAAACTGCTGGACAACAAGTTTTTTCTCATCGGAGAAACTCAAATTCGACAGTCCACCACTTTCGGCCAAGCGAAGCAACTCCTGAGCTCTTTTGAGTCTATTTTCTTTCTGTTGCGATGCAAGTTCTTGCACCTTTTGGAATATCAGGGGGTACCGTTATATGGGGCTATACGAAGGCGTGGACCTTCATGGCCAATTTTCTGTTTTATGGCGTAGTATCTTTTACGAACTTCAAATACCAAATTTGAAACAATTCCGGTAAATAATGTCGCTAAAATAATCAGAATACCGAATATCGGGGGGTACCGTTTTTTTTTTTTTTTTTTTGGGCCAAAACGAAGGCGTGGACCTGCACAGACAATTTTCTGTCATAGGCTATAGTATTCATTACGAACTTAAAAATCCAAATTTAAAATAGTTCCGGTAAATAATGTCGCTAAAATCATCAGAATACCGAATATCGGGAGGTACCGTTATATGGGAGCTATACGAAGACGTGGACCTGCACAGACGATTTTCTGTCTTAGGCTGTAGTATCCATTTCGAACTTTAAATACCAATTTTGAAACAATTCCGGTAAATAATGTCGCTAAAATCATCTAAATACCGAATATCGGGAGGTACCGTTATATGGGGGCTATACGAAGACGTGGACCTGCACAGACAATTTTCTGTCATAGGCTATAGTATTCATTACGAACTTCAAATACTAAATTTGAAATAGTTTCGGTAAATAATGTCGCTAAAATCATCAAAATACCGAATATCGGTAGGTACCTTTATGTGGGGCTATACGAAGACGTGGACCTGCATGACCCATTTTCTGTCTTAAGTCGTAGCATCTATTACGAACTTTAAATATTAATTTTGAAACAATTACGGTAAAACATGTTGCTAGAATCATCCAAATACTGCATATCGGGCGGTACCGTTATATGGGGGCTATACGAAGACGTGGACCTACATAGCCCATTTTCAATACCTGCAGGCATAGTACATATGTGAGTAAAATTTTATCAATCTACAAGCTAGAGTGATTTCCACAGACGGACAGACGGACGTACATTGATAAATCGACATAGAGTTTTAGGCTAATCAAGTGGGGTCGAAAATGGTTATTTCGAGGTGTTACAAACGGAATGACAAACTTAATATACCCTCCATACTATGGTGAAGGGTATAAAAACTCTTCCCAGCAGGTAATCTGCAGAAAAGAGCTTTTTTGAGGTTTGGTGTATTGTCTGTACGATTGGGAGATGTACGGAAAAGCACATTCAGGTATTGATTTCATTGCCCGAGTCGAACAAATTAGCCAGCATTATCACAAACTTCTTGAAATTTCAAAAAATCCCATCACCGCACCTAGGGTTAATGAAAAACGAGCCCATTGAAATTATGAAATACAGAAAAAGTTCTTTGCTTGACATTAAGTATCTTTCTAGATTTGTAATAAAACATAAACTATATTATGACAGTAACAAAAACAAACAAACAAACATCAACACCAATAACATTAAGGGACTGAATTATGAGAGCATTCATAGAAATTATGTTACTTCTCAAAATTAGTTAAAAAAATCTTCTAATTCTATCTTACATTCCTTCTTCTTCCATTCCCATATACCTTTCATTCCTCCTTTCATCCTTTGATGTAGTTAATTTTTATTATATCGCCTGGAGCCTTAAAGGTAAATAATATTTCTAGCATTCCTTACAGCCTCTCTCTCTCTCGCTCTGTAGCATTCACATTCAATGGCAACAACAAAGACAACTGAAATATATTAATTATGACAAGAATTTTGAAAGCACACAACTCGTTACTTGGGAAGGGGTAGAACTTTTCACATTAAACGCCACTATTCATTGAGAATTTTTATTGCACGCATAATTTATGGATAAGCATATTTTAATTTAGATATGGTCGTCGGAGCCAGGTTATGATTTGCTATACCATAGTACGCCGGCTTATCTCTCGAGTGATACAAGACAATGATTGTTGGAACTTTTTCAGAAGAAAATTTTTAGGACAAAGAATTTTTGTGTGTTTAGGTGGGGGTAATTTGGGGGGGGGGGGGTAAGTTTTCTTCTGGGGCGACATAAAATTCTTGGAAAAAGTTTTAGTTTTCCATGAAGCATAAGGTTGGATAGATAATAGTATTTTCGAAAGTTGAAACGATAACAGCAACGAAGAGCAGAGGGGAGTGGTATACGGGGCTACAGAGTTTTCGCTATCGGCCACTGCTCATGCACATGGAAACACATATAACCCACATTTTTATTTTCTATGTATAAGTGGTCATCGTTGTGACAAGTTTTGACTATAAAAAGACTTCATGGTTTTCTTCAGAAAGACTCGCTGGTCTTTTACGGAAAGCAGACTACAGGTCATGCCTAAGAACAGCAACAAGAAATTTTATTTTTTAAAAATTTATTTTTAACAGAAGAAAAGCCAATCTTTTTCCAGAAGAAAGAAGACCTAATGGTTTTCTCTTAACATAACATTTAAAAAAGCAGTAAGTTCGTATAAAAAAAAAATTGTTAAAAAAAAAATATTGCAAAAATTTTAAAAATATTGAATATCGAGATTTACCTTTATATTGGGGTCTACAAAAACGTGGACCTATATATGAAAATTTGTCATAGGCCAATACGACAATTAAATGCGAAACTTGAAACAATTCTGATGAATGTGTCGCCAAAATCATCAAAATACCAAATATAGGGAGGTATCGTTATTTGGGTGCTATACGAAGATCTGGACCTGCATTGGCATTATTCTGTCATAGACGAAAATTTCCATTACAAACTTCCAGTACGAAATTTTAAACACTTCCGGTGAATAATGAGGTTAAAATCATCAAAATACCGACTATAGGGAGGTACCGTTATGTTTTCGACTATGAGAAGACGTGGACCTGCATTGGAAATTTTCTGTCATAGACAGAAAAACCTATAAAGCACTTAAATGAAAAATTTGACACAATTCTGGAGAATAATGTCGCTGAAATCATCAAAATATCGAATATAGGGAGGTATCTTCATATGGGGGCTATACCGAAACGTGGACCTACATGGCCCAACCTATTTCATTCGCAATGGAATTTTATGTTGTGTAGGTTCCAAAATGTATATTTTAATGTGTTT
This sequence comes from Musca domestica, assembly GCF_030504385.1. Taxonomy (NCBI): domain Eukaryota; kingdom Metazoa; phylum Arthropoda; class Insecta; order Diptera; family Muscidae; genus Musca; species Musca domestica. The sequence continues at coordinate 20,293,239 of NW_026712409.1, read as the reverse complement.
AAAACGGAATGACAAACCTCATATACCTTCCACACTGTTGTGGAGGTTTTATAATTAAGGCGTATTTGGTAGACGACAATAGACTTTAGGGTTTTACATGAAAAGACCTGAAAAAAGTCCTCATAATTTCCTGGAAGAAGATCGTATGACCCTACAAGTGAAGACTAAATAGTTATCTTAGAAAGACCTCACGGTCTAGGAGAAAACCTCACACTCTTCTAAGAGAAAACCTCACGCTCTTCTAAGAAAACACCTCTCGCTTTTCTAAGAGGAAACCTCACCATTTTCTCAGAGAAGTTTTGATGGTCTTCTTAGAAAAGACCTCATGGTCGTTTAAGAGAAGAACTTATCATCTTCTGGGAAAAGACCTCTCAGTCTTCTGAGAGAAGATTTAAGGACCTGGTACAAAAGGCCCTTATGGTCTTCTATTTGAAGGTATCATGGTCTATAAGAGAGGAACTCATGATTCTCCAAGTGAACAACTTTTCTGAGAGAAGTCCGATGACATACCATGAGATGAATACATGGTCTTCTCAGAGAATTCTCTATGGTATTATGAGTGAACACTTAGTGTTCTTCTAAGAAAAGACATCAAGCTTTTTTGAGGAAAGACGTAATGGTCTTTTAGTCTTTTGAGATATGACTTTATGGTATTTTGAGGGAAGACTTCAACGCTTTCTATCATGGACTTTTGAAAGAAGATCTCGAAATAGTGAAGGCGTCGTGGCCTCCTGGGAGAAGATATCAAGGTCTTCTAAAGAAGGTTTTTGAAGGGAAAAGTCGACATGATCTCTTGAGAAAAGGTCTCACGAATTTCTTAGAGTGGAACTCATTGCGTTCTGAGAGATTTTCTCTGAGAAAACCTTATGGTATTCTAAGAGAGAACCTCATGGTATTCTAAGAGAAAGACTTATGACCCACTAAGAGATGAGCCCATGGTCTTCTCAGAGAATTATATTTTGTATTATATTTTATATTTATATTATGAGTGAACACTTCGGGGACTTTAATGAGAATAACCTCAACTTTTTTCGTGGAGAACAAACTTTTTGGTATTCTGAGGAACGACTTCAACGCTTTCTATCATGGCATTTTGAAAGAAGATCTTAAAACCTTGTTACTGATGGCCTTTTCTAATAGAAGTATTCTGAGCACACCACCATTCTATGGAGGATATATTAACTTTGTCTTTCCGTTTGTAACTCCTCGAAATATTCCTAATAGACCCTACAAAGTATATATATTCTGGATCAGCGTAAAATTCTAAGACGATCTAGCGATGTCCGTCCGTCTATCCGTATGTCCGTCTGTGGAAATCACTCTATCTTCCGAACGAATTGAAGTAGATTGATAACATTTGACTCAAATGTATACTATGTCTGCAGGACTTTTGGTATTGGCCTTGTAGTTCCACGTTTTGGTATAGCCCCTATACAACGGTACCTCCCGATTTTCGGTATTTTGACTATTTTAGCGACATTATTCACCGATATTGTTTCAAATTTGGTATTGAAATTCGTAATAGATACTTCTGTCTGTGACAGAAAATTGTCTGTGCAGGTCCACGTCTTCGCATAGCCGCCACATAACGGTACCTCCCGATATTCGGTATTTTGACGATTTTTACGACATTATTCACCGATATTGTTTCAAATTTGGTATTTGATGTTCGTAATGGATACTACAGTCTGTGATAGAAAATTGTCTGTGCAGGTCCACGTCTTCGTATAGCCCCCATATAACGGTACCTCCCGATATTCGGTATTTTGACGATTTTTACGACATTATTCACCGATATTGTTTCAAATTTGGTATTTGATGTTCGTAATGGATACTACAGTCTGTGATAGAAAATTGTCTGTGCAGGTCCATGCCTTCGTATAGCCCCAATATAACGATACCTCCCGATATTCGGTATTTTGATGATTTTAGCTACATTATTCACCAATTTTTGTTAAGTTTCGCATTTGAATATTGTAATGGGTTATGACAAAAGTTAGTTATGCATGTCGTCGTATAGAACCTAATATAACAGTTACATTCGGTATTTTTAAGATTTTAACAGAATTTTTAACGGATTTTATTTTTTTGTTTTTGAGAATTGCCAATTTCGTTCCAAATGGTGAAGGGTATTCAAAGTTCGGCTCGGCTGAACTTAAAGCTTTTTTACTTGTTATACCCTACAACACTATGTGTTGGGGGTATTATAAGTTTGATTGGGCCAAAAATTATGTAACACCTCGAAATATTGGTTTCCCACATAGGAAAGTATATATTCTTCCTATCTCGCCGAGCTGAGTCGATCTAGCTATGTATGTCCGTCCGTCCGTCCGTCCATCCGTCTGTCCATGTTAATTTGTAATCACTCTACAGGTCGCAATTATGGCCCGATCCTCACAAAATTTAGTATGGAGGTGGGGTTAAGGTCAGAATAGAACCCTATTTCTTTTGGAGATGATCGCATAATATTTAGAGATTGAAATGGACCAAAAACTGAAAAAAATCCTGATTTGCAGTTGCTCTACAGGTCGCAATAATGGACCAATCGACCGAAATTAGCATGGGGCTAGATCTCAGGACTGGACAGAAGCCTTCCAATTTTGATGGTCATCGGTCAATATTTAGTGGATGAAATAGACTATAACATTTGTGTTAAATAAGAGTCAAATTTTGCATTAAACCGCGAATAATTTTAGTCCTGGCGAAATTACAAAAAGACGAACAGGTCAATTCTGACCGTTATGTAGATGTCGATAGTAAATATATCGGATATATAGCGAAATATATACAATGTGTATATACAAAGGTCAAGAATGCCTGGACCGATTTTGACAAATTTTATCAATTCTGAATGCCCTCCTGGCATAAAAAAATAAAATCTAAAATAATCGTCTAAAAAGATACCAATAATGATGTTTATACAGATTTTGCAGTATTTTGTCATTTTTTTTTTCATATTTTTTATCGCATGCGATTTTTTCAATTTGACTTATAATATTGAGGTGTACATTTTGTAATATTTTTTCACCTTACAACACAGATTGGGGTTATATACAGATTGCAATTATTATCCGATCCTCACGAAAATTTTCACAAGGGTAGGGTAAGGCTCAGAAGGGATAGACCTATTGGTTTTCAAAGATGTCCACAATATATTTGGAGGTTGAAATGGACCAACAACTGAAAATGTTCCTGATTTTGCAGCCGTTATAAAGGTCACAAATTAAAACCAAAGGACACAAAATCTCGCATGAAGTTCGAGATTAGGATAGCGAGTAGAATGGACAATGGACTTTTGTGTGAAAAAATGTCAGCATTACTTACAGGCGATATCCGAAATACACAAAAGGCGAACTTCTGGCTTTTTTATGCTGATTTCGTTATTGGGCAAATATCCCCGGTCAGGTCAGTGCTCCGTGACATAATTCCAAAAGAGAAATCTTCCAAAATCGATATGAATATAAGGGGGCTTCTAACATATTGTAGTGTTGTAGGGTATCACATGGTCGGCCCCGTACGGCTATAGCCTTTGCTTACTTGTTATACCCTACACCACATAGTGGTAAGGGTATTATGTCTTTGTGCATTTGTTTGTAACATGGAGAAGGAAACGAGATAGACCCATAGTTACTTTTGAGAACCTTCATAGAATCACTTTCTGAGTCGATTTACGCATGTCAGTCCGTCTGTCCGTCCGTCCGTCCGTCTGTCCATGTATTCTTGTGAACAAAATGCAGGTCGCATTTATTATCCGATTGAGATTAAATTTTCCAAACAATATTTTTATGGCCCAAGGACGAACCCTATTGAAATTGGTGAGAATCGGATCAAATTTAGATATAGCTCCTATATATATCTTTCATCCGATTTGATCTTTAAGTCCCTTACATTCCTACTATGCACTCCACAACCGTGATATTTGATACCAGATATTAGATGGAGCACAGAAACAGCTGTTTTAAATTTTATCGAAATCGGTTCAGATTTGGATATAGCTCCCATATATATCTTCATCCGATTTCGGGTTAATTGACCACCAAATGGCCAATATCAGCCCAAATGGTCCGAATTTTGGCACATGTGACCGAGATTAGCCTTAAAGCAAATACAACAAATTTGGAGAAAATCGGTTCAGAAACAGCTATAGCTCCCATATATATCTTCATCCGATTTCGGGTTAAATGTGCACCAAATGTCCACTATCAGTCCAAATTACCTGAATTTTGGCACGCCCAACCGAGTTCGGCCTAGAAGCAAGTATATCAAATTTGGAGAAAATCGGTTCAGATATAGCTATAGCTCCCATATATATCTTTCATCCGATTTGATCTTGAAGTCCCTCACATTCCTACTATGCACTCCACAACCGTGATATTTGGTACCAGGTATTAGATGGAGCACAGAAATAGCTGTTTTAAATTTTATCGAAATCGGTTCAGATTTGGATATAGCTCCCATATATATCTTCATCCGATTTCGGGTTAATTGTGCACCAAATGGCCGATATAAGTCCAAATGGACTGAATTTTAGTACATCGGACCAAATTCAACCTAGAAGCAAGTATATCAAATTTGGAGAAAATCGGTTCAGATATAGCTATAGCTCCCATATATATCTTTCATCCGATTTGGTGTTTAAGCCTCTCACAATCGTAATATGCACTCCACAAGAATGATATTTGGTACCAGATATAAGATACAGCCCTGAAATAGCTGCTTGTAATTTTATCGAAATCAGTTCAGATTTGGATATAGCTCCCATATATATCTTCATCCGATTTCGGGTTAATTGTGCACCAAATGGCCGATATAAGTCCAAATGGACTGAATTTTAGTACATCGGACCAAATTCAACCTAGAAGCAAGTATATCAAATTTAGTGAAAATCGGTTCAGATATAGATATAGCAACCATATATATGTTTCATCCGATTTAGAGTTTTAGTCCCATACATTCGTAATATTCACTCCACAACCGTGATATTTGGTACCAGGTATTAGATGGAGCACAGGAATAGCTGTTTTAAATTTTATCGAAATCGGTTCAGATCTGGATATGAAATGCCTGTATAAACCTTTTTACGAGAGCTCTACTAAATATGCATAGTGGTGTAGGGTATCATATAGTCGGCCCCGCCCGACTTTTGAGCTTTCCTTACTGGTTTTATTTTTATTATCGAACCCATCGTTGCAGTATTTCACAAATTCGGTTACATTAACCATTTCTCTTTGATATATTTTTATACCCTCCACCATACTATGGAGGGTATATTAACTTTGTCATTCCGTTTGTAACTCCTCGAAATACTCATATCAGACCCAACAAAGTATATATATTCTTGATCAGCGTAAAATTCTAAGTCGATTTAGCGATGTCCGTTTGTCTGTCTGTCTGTCTGTCTGTCTGTCCGTCTGTCTGTCTGTCTGTCCGTCTGTCTGTCTGTTGTAATCACGCTATCTTTCGAATGATTTGAGATAGGTGGCTAAAATTTTGCACACATGTTTATTTTTTCAGTAGGCAGGTTAAGTTCGTAAATGGGCCATGTAGGTCCACGTTTTCATATAGCCCCCATATAACGGTACCTCCCTATATTCGGTATTTTGATGATTTTAGCGACATTATTCACGGGAATTGTTTCAAATTTGGTATTTGAAGTTCAAAATGGATACTACACGCTAAGACGGAAAATTATTTGTGCAGGTCCACGTCTTCGTATAGCCCCCATATAACGGTACCTTCCGATATTCGGTATTTTGATGATTTTAGCGACATTATTCACGGGAATTGTTTCAAATTTGGTATTTGAAGTTCAAAATGGATACTACACCCTAAGACAGAAAATTGTCTGTGCAGGTCCACGTCTTCATATAGCCCCCATATAACGGTACCTCCCGATATTCGATATTTTGATGACATTATTCACCGGAATTGTTTTAAAATTGGTATTTGAAGTTCGTTATGGGAACTACAGTCTGTGACAGAAAATTGTCTGTGCGGGTCCAGGTCTTCGTATAGCCCCATATATCAGTACCTCCCTATATTCGGTATTTTGACGATTTTAGGTACAATACCCACCGAAATTGTTTGAGATGTGGTATTTGAAGTTCGTAATAGATGCTACAGCCTGTGACAGAAAATTGTCCATGCTGGTCCAGGTCTTCGCACAGCTCCAATTTAACGGCACTTCCTTATATACGATATTTTGATGATTTTAGCTACATTATTCACCGTTTATTTCAAGTTTCGAATTTGAATATGGTAATGGCTTATGACAAACAATGCCTATGTATGTCCACGTCGTATAGACCCCAAAATAACGGCTATATTCGGTATTTTTAAAATTTTAAAAGAATTGTTTAAGGATTTTATTTTTTGAAAATTTTCAAATTCGTTGCAAATGGTGGAGGGTATTAAAAGTTCGGCCCGGCCGAACTTACTGCTTTTTATCTTGTTTTTTTTTTTTTTCAAAAATATATACCTCGTAAAACCAATAATATTATTTCATTATTGAAACAGTCATAAAAAAGTACTCCATCATTGTAGCCACCATGTACCCTTACCATCGTCCGCTCAGACATGTTTGTGCCAACATGACAGAATTCCACTAAAATTTATTGCGCACTTTTTTATTCCGAATATGTGGACGAATATCGCGGAACAAAAAAAAAACGCAGACAAAGAATTGAACAATAAATTATTACATATCACACAAATAAAAATAATAAATTTTCGAAATGATAAAAACCATTTCATTTAACAGCAACTTTAAGTACAACAGCGACAATGGTCACTCCATTAGGGAGGCCTATGCTTTCCTTTGGATGAAAATTGAAATATAGTCCCTGTTGAACGGCTGCCACTGGTCGCAGATAAAAATCAAATATCCAAACAATGAATGAATGGAAGTTGGGAGGCCGTTTTGTTAAGTAATGTTTCTGTCTGGGTCATAAAATATTTAACAATAGTTTTAATGTACAACAATTTCAAGTAGATTTTAATGGTTAGCTTGAAATGTTGCCTTGGAACAAAAAAAAAAAGCAGAAAAAAACAATTCTAGCAGACAGACAAACATTCGGAATAATATAAATGGTCCGACTAAACCTAAAAAAAAAATTCTATCAAAATGAGATAAAATCAGTGCTTTTTTCTTTGGTATTTCAGTTTTTTGTGCTTTTTCTTTTGGTCTCTTTTGCGTATTAAAATATGCTCTCTTTTTGTAATACCATCATGGAATCGGGAACCATTTGATAAAAGGACATTTGATTTAATGCCACATTTGTGAAAAAAGTATCTTACTTGAAATAATTTAAATGGCCATTTGTCATGATAATATTAACATAAAATTTCTCTTTTTAGTGTCTTCTTTTATTTCTTAACTGTTTTTTTATTTTTCTATGGAAAATTGAATAATGAAAATTAGTTTGAAGCTAATACAGAAAATAACAAATTAAACTAATGGCCAAGTAATTTATGTCTTAAATATAATTTATGAAAATGACTAGTAAATTTACGAAATGTGAAAGAGGATCGCTTAAGGTCTTATAAACTGGTCTTCTGAGAAAATAGAAGATATAGTCTTCTCATAAAAGGCTTTTTTGTCTTCTAAGAAGAGAGGTATTATTTTTAACCAACCCATTTCACTCCTCTTTTTAATTTTTTCGAGCAGTAAAAAATGTTTTTCAAAAAAAATATTTGTGTATGGAAAGGGTAAAATGTGTCATCCGACAGTAATTACAAAAATCTCCCTAAAAAAAACCCTCCCCCTCGATGGTAGGGGCACATTCTGAAAAAATCTCAAAAATAATGCTCCTGTCCCAAACGCTCTTCTGATGCGAAATTCCATGTCGAATAGTTTTCAATTGTTGTCTTAGAGCGACTACAAAATTAGAAAAATTTAAATTTTTTAGTTCATTTGAACCCTTAAATGTAAATCTTAAGATTCTTTAATTCTGACCCTAATGGCGTAGGACATGCAAAATTTCGTGAGAATCGGACCATAATTGCGACATGCATATAATACCCTCAAATCGTAGTGTTGCAGGGTGTAACAATTTAAAGAATTTACAATTCAAAATTGGCAAAAGACCTTTCCGAATTGATGTTAATTGTGTAAATCGGCCCAGCGGTTCTTGACTTATAAGCTGAATAAATAAGATCTATTTATTTTACATATATATTGTTCCAATTTTGCTATATCCGATTTCTTGGCTATCAGCATCACTCTAATGGTCAGAAGTGACCTTTTAATGTATTTGTGATTTGCCAGGGATGAAAAATATTCGCGGTTTAGTGGAAATTTCTCATTTCTTTACATAAAAGTTAGGGTCTATTTTACCCGCTAAATATTGTCCGATGGCCGCCAAAATTTGTAGACTTCTGCACAGTCCTAAACTCCAACTCTATATAAATCGATTGCTTTATAATTGTGGCTTCTAGAGCATCTGCAATACCAGGAAATTTTTCTGTTTTTGGTCCATTTCTACCCCTAAATATTGTGCAATCATCTTCAAAAACTATAGGGTTCTATTCTGACCCTTACCCCATCACCACTTTCAATTTCGTGAGGATCGGGCCATAATTGCGACCTGTAGCTTGGTTACAAATTAAAATGGACCGACGGATAGACGGACGGACATAGCTAGACGGACGGACATAGCTAGATCGACTCAATTAGGCGATATAGGAAGCTCCATGTTTACCTTCCTATGTGGGAAGCCAATATTTCGAGGAACATCAGCAGACATGGTTCGAAAAGTAAAGAAGCGACTTGATCGAAACCCGCATCGCAGTGGCCGAAGGATGGCTCGTTAGCTGAACATGTCGCAACATTCCATTAGGCAAATATTGAAAGATGAGCTCGGGTTAAAGCCATTGAAATTCCAAAAAGTGCAAGAACTTACACCGCAACGGAAAGAAAATAGACTCAAAAGAGCTAAAGAGTTGCTTCGCTTGGCCGAAAGTGTTAAACTGCCGATTTTGGTTTTCTCTGATGAGAAAACATTCGTCGTGCAAAGAAAAATGTTCGTGTTTACTTGCCAAAGAGGTCAGCTGAAAATGTGCACCCTCGGTTGGCCACCAGAACTCAAGAGCCGGCCATGGTGATGATTTGGCCGCCATTACAGTCGATGGTCGCTCTTCGTTTGTGTTAATCGACCAGGGTTCGTTCAGAATAAATGGCGAATATTATCGCGAAAATAATCTGGAGGGTGTATTAAAGACTTGGTCACGCAAACATTTTTGGCCGGAGATCTTGGACCTTACAACAGGACTCAGCACCATTGCACTCAGCACGTGCCTCCCAAAAATGGTTACAAAATGAGGTTATTCGCTTCATTTCCAGCGCACAATGGCTACCAAAATCTCCGGATGCCAATCCGTTGGACTATTGTGTCTGGAGTATTTTGAAGAGCAAGGTTGGAACTTAAAAATTCCAAAGTGTCGATCACCTCAAGCAAGCGCGTCGCCGGGAATGAGCCAAAATACCACAGAGCAACATTCGGGCAGCGTGTGACATAATTCATGCCAAAGCTGACAAATTCGAACAAATCTAAACTTATCCTAAAATTTGATGCTATTTCCGACATTTTGTTGCTTTCATTCAATAAACTTTAAAAAAATGTAAAAATTATGGCGTTTGAGTTTGTTGCAGTTTTTAATCTCACCCTGTAAGTTTTTCAAGAGAGATTAATTTCGTATCATCAAACAGAAAGTATGTGGCCTAAGCATTTCTATTTTTTAATATTTTCGATTTTTACTTAAAGCCTAATATCCAATAAAAAGTATCTACTTTTAAATTCCATAAAATGCAATAAATTCCTATCCTCCCTTCCTTCAAAAATTCAATCCATCAGATAACCGGATAATAAACCAAAAATTTAAGTATTTTATGCGCAATTTAGTATATATTTATCATATTCCGGCAAGGAAAAAATTGTTTATATAACTGCTTACTACGAAGAAAAAAATGCGAAATCTTACAAAAGAATTTTCTTTGCATTACTTTGCATTTTTGCCACTTTTTTCCTGAGCGCACAAAAAAAAAAAAAAAACACCAAAAGAAAACTTTTATTTGCGTAATTCTAGCCATTTTCTTCGCAAAAAAGAAAATCTTCCGAAAAGAGTGAAAAAAAACGAAGGTAGCAATCTGAAATAAAAGTTGTTTTGGCAAACAATTTTTCTTCCTCCTTCCTCTTGAATTTCTTTTGACCATTTTGGGCGAAAATTCAGGATTTTATTTGCTTATTTATTTTTTGGTGGAGATTTTCTTTCGTTACTGGCTGTTGAATTTATAAGTTTAAGTTTTATCAAAATAATAATCAGAAATAAAATGTAAAATTCTCCTGTCTAATGAAGGGCATTCAATATATGTGAATTCTTTAAAATAACTTAAGATCTACTAATTTACAAATTATCTGCGGGAAGTCTTCAAATTGTTCACAGACGAGGCTTGAGAATTATTCTATATTTAAGGATGTCAAAATGCTCCCATATTTATACCCTACAACACTATGTGTTGGGGGTATTATAAGTTTGATTGGGCCAAAAATTATGTAACACCACGAAATATTGGTTTTCCACATAGGAAAGTATATATGGATCTTCCTAGCTCGCTGAGCTGAGTCGATCTAGCTATGTATATCCGTCCGTCCGTCTGTCCATGGTAATTTGTAATCACTCTACAGGTCGCAATTATGGCCCGATCTTTACGAAATTTAGAATGTAGGTGGGTTTAAGGTCAGAATAGAACCCTATTTCTTTTGGAGATGATCGCATAATATTTAGGGGTTGAAATGGACCAACAACTGAAAAATTTCACGATTTTGCAGTTGCTCTACAGGTCACACTTATAGACCTATCGAAGCGGAAGTTGGTATGGCTCTAGAGCTTAGGGCTGGGCAGAAGCCTTCCAATTTTGGTGGTTATCGGGTAATATTTAGTGGGTGAAATAGGCCATAACATTTATGTTAAATAAAAGTTGAATTTCCATTAAACCGCGAATATTTTTAATCCTGGCAAAATCATAAAAAGACGAACTGGTCAATTCTGACCGTTACGTATATACCTAAAGTAAATATATCGGATATATATAGCGGAATATATACAATACATATATAAAGGAAGGGGATGTTAGCTTAAATGCTTATACCTGAAGAATGGCTGGACCGATTTTGACAAATTTAGTCAATTCAGAATACCCTCTTGGCATAAAAAATAAAATATAAAAAATCGCATAAAAAGATGTTAATAGATTTTGTAGTATTTTGTGACATTTTTTTTATTTTTTCATATTTTTTATCGCATGCGATTTTTTCATTTTGACTTATATATTAAAGAATACATTTTATAATATTTTTTTATTTTACAGCACAAGTTGGGGTTATTATATATAGATTGCAATTGTCCTCACGAAAAAGGTAGGTTTAGGCTCAGAAGGGTTAGGCCTATTGTTTTCAAAGATGTCCGCAATGTATTTAGGGGTTGAAATGGACCAACAACTAAAAATGTTCCTGATTTTGTAGCCGTTGTAAAGGTCACAAATAGAATCCAAAGGACACGAAATCTCGCATGAAGTTAGAGTTTAGAACAGCGGGTAGAATGGACCACTACTTTTGTGTGAAAAAATACCATACAAATATCGTAGACAAGCAAATAATGTAGATGAGTCTAAATTTGGAGATACAGAGGGGCCTCTTGCTTTTGGAGATGATCGCAAAATAGTTACACAATTGAAGCCAATCGACATGCCTGAGAAGAATGTTAAGGACATCGAAGAAGTCTAGTATTTTGGTTTGCAAGTATTGCAAATAGCGTCCGATCCTCACGAAAATTCTCACAAGGGTAAGGTTGGGCTCAGATGGGCTAGGCTTATTGTTTTCAAAGATATCCGCAATATATGGACCAACAACTAAAAATTTTCCTGATTTTGCATCCGTTATAAATGTCACAAATAGAAACCAAAGGACACGAAATCTCGCATAAAGTTAGGGTTTGGGACAGCGGGTACAATGGACCACTAATATTGTGTGAAAAAATACCAGGATTAATTGCAGGCGATATGCGAAATATACAAAAGGCGAACTTATGGCTTTTTTATGCTGATTTCGTTGACGAATATAGCCAAATATCGTAGACAAGTAATCCATATAGGTGAGTCTATATTTGAGGATACAGAGGGGCTTCTTGCTTTTGGAGATGATTGCAAAATATTTAGGGGTTCAAATTAACCAAAAACAGAAATGTTTTTCCGATCACACAATTGAAGCCAATCGACCCCCCATGTGAAGAGAGTTAAGGACAGGGAAGAATTCTAGCATTTTGAATGGCCATTGGATTATATTTAGCTGTGAAATGGACTACACCAACTAACAGCCCGACGGAGTGCATAAATATTAGTCAAATGTCCCTAGTCAAAATCCTAATTTCCAAAGCGAAATCTTCCAATATGGATTTGGACATAAGGGGGCTTCTAACATATTGCAGTGTTGTAGGGTATAACATAGTCGGCCCCGCACGGCTATAGCCTTTGCTTACTTGTTTTTATACCCTACACCACAAGGTGGTCAGGGTATTATGTCTTTGTGCATTTGTTTGTAACAGGCAGAAGGAAACGAGATAGACCCATAGTTCCTTTAGATGATCTGCATAGAATCACATTCTGAGTCGATTTATGCATGTCCGTCCGTCCGTCCGTCTGTCCGTCCGTCCGTCCGTCCGTCCGTCTGTCCATGTATTTTTGTAAACAAAGTACAGGTCGCATTTATTGCCCGATCCATATGAAATTTTGCAAAGATCTTTTGTTTGGCCCAAGGACGAACCCTATTGAAATTGGAGATAATCGGTCAAAATTTAGATATAGCTCCCATATATATCTTCGTCCGATTTGCCTTTTATTGTGCACCAAACGTGTAATATCAGCCCGAATTGTATGGAATTTTGCATATACGCCCATATTAGGCCTGGAAATATGTATGCCAAATTTGATCGAAATCGGTTCAGATATAGCTATAGCTCCCATATATATTGTTCATCCGATTTGTTAATTTTGTCCACCGCCGCCGTAATATGCACTCTGCAACAACAGTATTTGGGGAAATATATCAAATACAGCTCAGAAATACATTTGCTAAATTTTATCGAGATCGGTTCAGATTTGGATATAGCTCCCATATATAACTTCGTCCGATTTACTTTTTATTGTGCACCAAACGTCTAATATTTGTCCAAATGGGATGGAATTTGGCACTTATGACCGAATTGAGTCTAGAAGCTAGAATGTCAAATTTGGTGAAGATCGGTTCAGATATAGCTATAGCTTCCATATATATTATTCATCCGATTTGTTATATTTGTTACCCACAACCGTAATATGCACTCCGTAACAACGATATTCAGGGAAATATATCAAATACAGCTCAGAAATATCTTTGCCAAATTTTAACGAGATCGGTTCCGATTTGGCTATAGCTCCCATATATCCCATATATACGATTTCAAATTAATTTTGCACCAAATGGTCAAAACAAGTCCGAATTTAAAAGATACAAATGCTTCGGCATATTTAGTACTTTCAACATTAAATTATAATTATAATCATAGCGTGTATGATTGAATTCTCCCATAAAAACTTTTAATTGTTATCTGGAGCTCTACTAAATTAGCAAAGTGGTGTAGGGTAACAAAAAATCGGCCCCGCCCGACTTTAGGGCTTTCTTTACTGTTTTTTTTTTTATCAAAACAAGTAATCGAAGGCTATAGTCGTGCGGGGCGGACCATGTGATACCCTACAACACTACAATATGTTCGGGTTAGGTCCCCTTATATCCAAATCAATTTTGGAAGATTTCGTTTTTGAAATAATGTCAAAGAGCCCCGCCTAGAGATTACTCTTAGTTTTTTGACCCTGAGAATTTGGCCAATATTTACGCACTTCGTAGTATTGTGAAGTATTCAAAACAATTTCACACGAAAGTTGTGGTCTATTTTACAGGTAAATAGAATCCAATGGTCATCCAAAATGCTAGACTTCTTCCCTGTCCTTAACTCCCTTCTGATGCGAAATTCCGTGTCGATTAGTTTTCAATTGTAGCCTATAGAGCAACTACAAAATTAAAAAAAGGAATATTTTTTTAGTCCATTTGCACGTCTATATGTACACCTTAAGAACAATAGGCTTTAATTTCGACCCTAACCCTACCCCCATGCCAAATTTCGTGAGGATCCGACGATAATTGCGATATGCTCAAAACGTGGTGTGGGGGGGGTGTAAAAATTTAGTAAATTCAAAATTGTAAGTCAAATTGAAAAAATCGCATGCGATAAAATATATGACAAAAATTTAAAAAATTCGACAAAAGATATTCACTTTTTATTGGTATATTTTTCCGCGATTTTCTTAGATTTTATCGTTTTGTGGCAAAAGCCCATTCCGATTTGATGTGAATTGTGAAAATCAGCCCAGCGGTTCTTGATTTATAAGCAGAATAAATATGATCATTTCATTTCCATATATATTGTACCTATTTTGCTATATATCCGATTTCTTGCCTATAAGCATCACTGTAATGGGGCTGGGATTGAAAATATTCTCGTTTTGGTGGACATTTTCCTATTTTCTTACATAAAAGTTTGGGTCTATTTTACCCCCTAATTATTGTCCGATGACCGCCCAAATTGGTAGGTTTCTGCCCACTCCTAAACTCTAACTCCATGTTAATTTTCGCGTCGATTGGTTCATAATTGTGGCCTACAGAGCAACTGCAAAATCAGGAAAATTTTCTGCGATCATCTCCAAAAACAATAGGGTTCTATTCTGACCATAACCCCACCTCCATTCTCAATTTCGTGAGGATCGGTTCATAATTGCGACCTGTAGCTTGATTACAAATTAACATGGACAGACGGACACACATAGCTAGATCGACTTAGCTCGGCAAGATAGGAAGATCCATATATACTTTCCTGTGTGGGAAACCAATATTTCGAGGTGTTATATAATTTTTGGACCAATCAAACTTATAAAACCATACCATATTGGTCTTGAAATAATTATGGGGGACTGAAGCTTGATATTTTCTTGGTATAAAAGATACCTGAGCCATTTTTCTAGACGATCATCCATCTGTAATCACACCCCTGGCAGCTGTTGGCGAAATGTGGTTTGTAAACGGTCTTCTGATAATATAAAACCATTGCCTTCTATTTATCTACATTGCACTGTTCGAAAATTACGAAATGATGATACTGGGTGAGCAGATACGGCATACAGTATAAAATTTAGGATTTGGGTCGCCGTGACATATGAACGTGGTGTGTACATAATATTTTGAAATTCCATATTTAAATTATTAATCGTCCTACAATTATTCGAAAAGTACAAAATTTGCTATCGGGTATAGAGATGGGGCTGGAACCCTCAAATTTGATTTTGAGGTCTCTATTAGTATCTGGGATTGGGAATTGGAGGTGGTATTGCAAATGTGCACTATAATTATAATTTGGAAGGAACTTGAAAATTTTCAACGAAAAAAAAGCTCCGAAAACTACCACTTAATTAAAAACCGTTATATGGGAGCTATACATGGGCGTGCCTTTTTTTGTCACATGCTTTAGTACCCGTAACGAACTTCAAATACGAGGTTTGAAATAGTACCCATTAGGATCATCCAATACGAAATTGGAAACGATTCCGGTTAATAATGTTGCCGAAATCATCAAAATATCGACTATCGGGAGGTACCGTTATATGGGGGCTATACGAAGACGTGAACCTAAATGACCCATTTACGAACATAGCCTGCCTACTGATGTTAAGCCTTCTATCTCAATTCGTTCGAAAGCGTGATTACAACAGACAGACAGACGGACATCGCTAGATCGTCTTAGAATTTTACGCTGATATATTCTTTGTAGGGTCTATCATGAATATTTAGAGGAGTTGCAAACAGAAAGACAGAACTAATATACCAAATTCGAACAAATCTAATTTTTTCTACAATTTGATGCTATTTCCGACATTTTTTAAAATTTAAAAAAGTAAAAAAAGTAAAAATTATGGATTTTGACTTTGTTGCACTTTTTTATCCCACCCTTACCATGTACCAAGTTTGGACCAAAGCGGATACTCTACAGACAGACGAACATCGCTAGATCGACTCCAAATGTCTTGAAACGGATATGTACTGTTAGGGACTATATCCATGTTCAAAGTATTCTGTGACATATTTATCTACCCCTAAAAGTAGCCTAAATAAAAATTGATTGCAGAATGTGTTCAAGATCCCACGAAATAGTTAAAATCAGGAGGTAGCTTTATCTGAACGATACTTCGAAACATTGAGCTGCATTAACAATTTTTTGCGAAGCCAAATCAATTGGAAAACCAGTAAGGAAAGCTCAAAAGTCGGGCGGGGCCGCCTATATGATACCCTACACCACTATGCATATTTAGTAGAGCTCTCGTAAAAAGGTTTATACAGGGCATTTCAGAGCTCTATGAGATATTTGGTACAAAATCAAAATCTATCTAATTCTATCGTGCATTTTACGAACTATAACTATCTGTGAACCGGGTTTCTCCAAATTTTACGTATTAGCTTCTAGACTGAATTCGGTCTTATGTACGAAAATTCAGGTAATTTGGGCTGATATTGACCATTTAGTGCACATTTAACCCGAAATCGGATGAAGATATATATGGGAGCTATGTCCAAATCTGAACCGATTTCGATAAAATTTAAAACAGCTATTCATGTGCTCCATCTAATACCTGGTACCAAATATCACGGTTGTGGAGTCCATTTGGACTTATATCGGCCATTTGGTGCACAATTAACCCGAAATCGGATGAAGATATATATGGGAGCTATATCCAAATCTGAACCGATTTCGATAAAATTTAAAACAGCTATTTCTGTGCTCCATCTAATACCTGGTACCAAATATCACGGTTGTGGAGTGCATAGTAGGAATGTGAGGGACTTCAAGATCAAATCGGATGAAAGATATATATGGGAGCTATAGCTATATCTGAACCGATTTTCTCCAAATTTGATATACTTGCTTCTAGGCCGAACTCGGTTGGGTGTGCCAAAATTCAGGTAATTTGGACTGATAGTGGACATTTGGTGCACATTTAACCCGAAATCGGATGAAGATATATATGGGAGCTATATCTAAATTTGATCCGATTCTCACCAAATTCAATAAGGTTCGTCCTTGGGCCAAAAAAATATTGTTTGGAAAATTTCATCTCAATCGGATAATAAATGCGACCTGCATTTTGTTCACAAGAATACATGGACAGACGGACGGACTGACATGCATAAATCGACTCAGAAAGTGATTCTATGAAGGTTCTCAAAAGTAACTATGGGTCTATCTCGTTTCCTTCTCCATGTTACAAACAAATGCACAAATACATAATACCCTTACCACTATGTGGTGTAGGGTATAATTAAGTCAAGTCCCCGGAAATAACAGAAATCAGGGGATATCTTCTATAATAATATTTTTTATATTTTTGCAAGTATGGTTTCTTCTGACTAAGAACTCAAAATACCAAAATTTGCAGAAATGAGTGTGGTCCTTTACATACAATGTTTCACCACTGAAACTAGAAACCATTATGACCTACAAATACCAATAATCCGTGGATAAATGTAGCGAAAATCATCAAAATACCGAATATCGAGAAACCTTTTCTACCCTTATATGGGGTTAAACCAAAACTTTCACCGACATGATCCATATTTTGTTCAAATGGTTCTACATATAACCCATAAGCCTGATTCACATCTTAATGCTCTACTATTTTGTATCGTCCGCCTATTACAATACACCTTAATATTCCGTATTTCACTGCTTGCAGTCCCAATGCATTTTGCACTTTGAGTTCTCATTAGACGAGTTATCACCATACGAAAGAAGTAAGTCCACGATTTGTTATGAGCCCCATACAGCCCTATCGCCCCTTTTTGTTTGTTTCGATGTGTTGGCATTTTCCAGAAGAAGCAATATAGAGGTCCTGAGGTTGGAGAGCTATATGTCAATTCTAGTCTGGAAAGACAAGTTTTTAACAACGCATTGTGCTCTAAATTCTGTCATTTTCTATATCGTTCATTCGGAATTCGGCCTGGCCGAACTTAGAATTCCCTCCACCATTAAAAACGAATTTGGCAATTTTCAAAAAAAAAAAAAATAAATAAATAAATAAATAAATTCCGTTAAAAATTCTGTTAAAATCTTAAAAATTACAAATGTAACCGTATATTAGGGTCTAAACGACGACGTGGGCCTTTATTGGCAACTTTTATTATAGGCCATTACAATATCCAAATGCGAAACTTGTTAAAAAAAAAAAAAAAACGGTGAATAATGTAGCAAAAATCATCAATATAGGGAGGTACTATTATATGGGGGTCATACCAAAATGTGGACCTACACAGATAATTTTCTGCCTTAGGGTGCAGTATCTATTACGAACTTCAAATACCAAATTTGAAACAATTCCGATGATCAGTGTCGCTAAAATCATCAAACTACAGAATATCCAGTGGTACCGTTATATGGGGGCTATACCAAAACGTGGACCTACATGTCCCATTTTAAATACCAGACGTCCTGCAGATATAACATAAATTTGAGGAAAATTTTATCAATCCACTTCATTTCGTTTGAAAGATAGAGTGATTTCCACAGACGGACAAACGTATAGGCTGACAGACGGTCGGACATCGCTAAATCGATATAGAATTTCATGCTGATCAAGAATATATACTTTGTGGGTTCCAAATGTATATTTTGAGGTGTTACAAACGAAACGACAAACTTAATATAATCTCCATACTATCGTGGAAGGTCTGCAGGACTTTTGATATTGTAAATGGGTCATGAAGGTCCACGTTTTGGTGTAGTCCCCACTGGAATTCTTTCAAATTTGGTATTTGAAGTTCGTAATGGATAGTACAGACAAAAACAGAAAATTGTAGGTGCAGGTCCACGTCTTCGTATAGTCCCCATATAACGGCACACCCAATACTCGACACCAGAATTGTTTCAAATTATTGTTACATTATTCACCTGAATTTTTTTCAAATTTGGTATTCGAAGTTCGTAATGGATACTACAGCCTATGTGAGAAAATTTTCTGTGCAGGTCCACGTGTTCGTATAGCCCCAATACCTCCCTATATTCGGTATTTTAATGATTCTAGCTACATAATTTACCGATTTTTTTCTATTGTATTGGCTTATGATAAAAATTGCCTATGCCGGTCCACGTCGACGTATGGACCCAAATATAACAGCTATATTCGGTATTTTAGGATTTGAACAGCAATTTTAACGGATTTTTTTTTTTTTGAAAATTGCCAATTTCGTTTCCGATGGTGGAGGGTATTCAATGATCCACCCGGCCGGACATAAATCTTTTTTACTTGTTTCCTTGTTTTTTTGGATTGTATTCTTTACGGCCAAGAAGCCATTCAGAAATGTTGGGAATTTTCAAAATCAAACTAGCCGTTCTGGAGTTATCAGCGTGGTAACTAACAACCTCCTTTATATATAGAAGATACATAAGGCCGCGTGACAAAATAATTCTTACAACTGTATACTTTCGCATTTATCCCTGGCGAAGTTCCCATTCTAATCACCACCCATACCATAAATCTGCAATGTAAAGTAACGTGTTTTTTTTTTTTTTTTTGTACAAAATTCTTCCTAATACTTCCTTTACATAAATGTCAACTGGTGATTACATTAAGACCCAAAACAAGTGTACTTAGATTCCGAAGATTACCGCAACAGCCGTCCATATTCCGACTAAGTGATTTTTAATGATCCTTCCATCACAGCGTCAAATAAAAAAAAAGAATAACGAAACAAAACAAATGTTTCTTAAATGTTCTTGTAAATCACATTTTTAACAGAGCGTAGCCCATAAACAAATTTGCCAAGCAGCAATTAACACCCGCAATAATAATATTTATTACAGCTAGTGACCTTTTTGTTGGGTGGATACTGCCAAAAGCCACATGAGGAAGACCACAGTTCATAACGAGGAATAAACAACCAAAGAACAATAAATCAAAATTTTCGGATGTAATGTAGGCATTTAAAAAAAACAAACGTAAAGAAGTTCAAGGGCTCCAATTACAAGCTCCATGACAGAAATAATGTAGGTGGTACTAAAAGAACCTGGATTTTGGTTAGGGATATGAAATAGTATTTGTTCTGATTCCTATACAGCCTTGCTGACATTTTTCAGAAGAAATGCATTTGGGAGACCTTATATAAGCAAAAAACCGAAGATAGAAATTATCTTTAGGGTTTCTCTATTGAAAACTTATTTAAATACAACCTGCAGGGAGATATGAAAAAACTGCAACCAACTCCAAACTGCTGTCTTTTCTAAGCCACTCTTCCGAAAGCTCTTAAAATTATTCCAGTGACAGCTGATTATATTGTTTACAAGCGTACAAAAGCAAAATGGTAAGCGTTTTCCAAAAAAAAAATTTTCGTGATGGAATTCAAACGTGATAGTGTGATTTCTTTATATTTGGCTGGAAACCGCAGGTGGCTATCGCTAGAGCGCTCCAGCATTTAAATGTGAACAAAATCTTTTGTGTCTCGTACCATCTCTGGTTACCGTGATACTGGTAGCGTAGCCCAACGTCAAGGAAGTGGACGGAAGAAAACAGCAACATCAGCGGGAATGGTTCGAAAAGTAAAGAAACGACTTGATCGCAACCCGCATCGCTGTGGCCGAAAAATGGCTCGTGAGCTGAACATAACGCAATATTCCATTCGGCAAATATTGAAAAATGAGCTCGGGGAAAAGCCATTGAAATTCCAAAAAGTGCAAGAACTAACACCGCTACAGAAGGAAAATAGACTCAAAAGAGCTAACGAGTTGCTTCGCTTGGCCGAAAGTGGTGAACTGCCGAATTTAGTTTTTATCCGATGAGAAAACATTCCTTCTCCAGCAGTTTGTAAACTAACAAAATGATCGTGTTTACTTGCCAAGGAGGTCAGCTGAAAATGTTCACCTTCGGTTGACCACCAGAACTCAAGCGCCGGACATGGCGATGATGTTGGCCGCCATAACACCTGTTGGTCATGCTCCGCTCGAACTTATCGACCGTGGTATCAGAATAAATGCCGAATATTATCGAGAAAATATTCTGGAGTGTGTATTGAAGCCTTGGGCACGCAAACATTTTGGCCGCAGACCTTGGACATTCCAACAGGACTCAGCACGCTACACCCAAGAATGGTTACAAAATGAGGTTCCTCGCCTCATTTCCAGCGCACAATGGCCACCAAAATCTCCGGATACCAATCCGTTGGACTATTGTGTCTGCAGTATTTTGGAAAGCAAGGTTGGCACTAAAAAAATACCAAGCTCTTCGCCGGGAATGGGCCAAAATACCACAGTGCGTGTGACGGTTTTATTGGCCGTTTGAAGGCGATAATTCGTACCAAAGGTGACCAATTCAAAAAAATCTAAACTTTTTCTAAAATTTAATTCTATTCCGACACATTTTGCTTTCATTCAATAAAATTTAAAAAAATTAAAATTTGTGGCGTTGGACTTTGTTGCAGTTTTTTTTATCTCACCCTGTATATGTATGGTGTGCTGATTACATTTAAACCCCTGACTTTAAGTCTTATGACAAATAATTTTATAGAACATTTTGTCTTGCTTCGATCCCGTTTAAAGGATGTTTTACCCATATTAAGAAAAGTCCAAACCCCATTCTCGACACGCTTGAGGTTTAAAATATTCGAAGACACTACATGCATTAAATTTATCTTAATCAGAAAACTTCCTGCTTACTATTACCCAGTGGTCAATCAAATCAAAGTTTAGGCTTCTTACCTCATGCGAAATTCCATATCGATTGGTCCCAAAATTGGGACCTATGGGGCGAAATTTTTCAGTTTTGATCCCTAAATATTGTCCGAACACCTCCAAAAGCTTTTATTGAGGCAATAACCCCACTTGCGTGCCATGAGAATCGAGCTATAAATGCAAGCTGTAGTGAGATTAAAAATGAACATGCGCAAGCGGAGATAGGAAGATCTATCTACAACATCGTGGGTCTAGGACAAATATTTAGAGACGTTTTCGACAAACTTTTCGACCCAAACAAATTTATATTGGCACAAAACACATCAGGAAGTGTTGAGATATCATCTCAGGCATTATGAACTATTTGACCATGGAAAATAATATTCTCCTATATATTTTGCAAGGATAACATTCCTTTTTGATAAAAACTAAAGAAAATTGTGGACATTTTCAAAAACTCTTATTTGAATTAAATCTGCTCTTAAAATTCGTTACTTCCAGTTAAAACAAACTTTTGCTATTTAAAGAGTTCCGGTTGAGTAATAAAGCCAGTGGCAACGTAGAAACCCAACAAATATATTATTATAATGTGTGTTTTAAACAAAAACCGGCAAATATTTTTTGTAAATGGGATAAAAGTTTAGAATATACATTCAATTTCCATAATTCTTAATGTAAATGTCATTCAGGAAACTGGTATTTCATTGTTGATGTGTGTAAAGTACACACACACAAACACACACACACACATACACATAAAGACTGTATAAAATTTCATCACAAGACCAAGTTCAAATGTGAATTCGAGGAAAATTTAATGGCATTAATTTTAATAATTTGACGAAATAAAACAAGTTAAGAAGCAGTAAGTTCGGCCGGGCCGAACTTTGAGTTCCCTCCACCATTTGGAACGAATTTGGAAATTTTCAAAAAATAAAATCCTTTAAAAATTCTGTTTAAATTTAAAAAATGCCGAATATATCCGCTATATTGGGGTCTATACGATGTAGAGCTACATAGGCATTGTTTGTCATAAGCCATTACCATATTCAAATTTGAAACTTGAAATAAACGTTGAATAATGTAGCTAAAATCAACAAAATATCGTATATATGGAGGTACCGTTATATCCGAGTGGTGCGAAGACCTGGACCAGCATTGACAATTTTCTGTCATAGGCTGTACGAACTTCAAATACGACATCTCAAACAATTTCGGTGGGTATTGTACATAAACTTATCAAAATACCGAATATAGGGATGTACTGATATATTGGGTCTAAACGAAGACCTGGATTTGCATAGACAATTTTCATTCACATATTGTAGTTCCCATTACAAACTCTAAAGACGTAATTTGAAACTACTCCGGTAATTTACGACGCTAAAATCATCAAAATACCGAATATTTAGAGACACCGTTATATGGGGGCTTTACGAAGATGTGGATCTGCTCAGACAATTTTCTGTCATAAACTATAGTTCCTATTACGAACTCTAAATACGTGATTTGAAATAATTCCGGTGTATAATGTGGCTAAAATCATCAAAATACCGAATATCGGGAGGTACCGTTATATGTGGGATATATGAAAACGCGGAGCTGCACAGACAATTTTCTGTCTTAGGCTGTAGTATCCATTATGAATTTTAAATACCACATTTGCAAGAATTCCGGTGAATAATGTGTCTAAAATCATCAAAATACCGAATATCCGGAGTTACCGTTATATGAGGGCTAACCTGCCTACTGGAAAAATAAACATGTGTGCAAAATTTTGCCTTCTATCTCAATTCGTTCGAAAGATAGTTGTAATCACAGACAGACGGACATTGTTAAATCGACGTAGAAATTCAAGCCGATGAAGAATATATATTCCTTGTTGGGTCTGACATGAGTATTTCGAGGAGTTACAAACGGAATGACAAAGTTAATATACCCTCCATAGTATTGTGGAGGTTATAAAAAAAACCAAAAAAAAAAAAAAAACAGTAAAAAAGTCTTAAAGTCGGGCGGGGATGACTTTATGATACCCTACACCACTTTGCTAATTTAGTAGAGCTGCGCATAACAATTAAAAGTTTTTATGGGAGAATTCAATCATACACGCTATGATTATAAATATAATTTAAAGTTCAAAACACTAAATATGCCGAAGCATTTGTATTTTTTAAATTCGGAATTGTATTTCCCATTTGGTGCAAAATTTATTTGAAATCGGATAAAAATATATATGGGAGCTATATTCAAATCGAGACCGATCTTCTATAAAATTTGCCAAAAATATTTCCGAGCTGTATTTCATATATTTCCCTGAATATCGTTCGTTCGGAGTGCATATTACGGCTGTGGGTAACAAATATAACAAATCGAATGAACAGTATATATGGGAGCCATAGCTATATCTGAACCGATCTTCACCAAATTTGACATACTAGCTTCTAGACTCAATTCGGTCGTTAGTGCCAAATTCCAACCCATTTGGACAAATATTAGACGTTTGGTGCACAATTAAAGGTAAATCGGACGAAGTTATATATGGAAGCTATATCCAAATCTGAACCGATCTCGATAAAATTTGGCAAATGTATTTCTGAGCTGTATTTGATATATTTCTTCAAATATTGTTGTTACGGCTGCGGAGGACAAAACTCCGAAAAACCGATTTCGATCAAATTTGGCATATTCAGGTCCAATCTGATCGTATGTGCAAAATTCCATGGTATTCGGACTGATATTACACGTTTGGTGCACAATAAAAGGCAAATCGGACGATGAAATATATGTGAGCTATATCTAAATTTTGACCGATTATTTCCAATTTCAATAGGGTTCGTCCTGGAGCCAAACAAATGATTTAAACAAAATTTCATCTGGATAGGGCAATAAATGCGAACTGTACTTTGTTTACAAAAATAAATGGACAGACGGACAGACGGACGAACGGACGGACATGCATAAATCAACTCAGAATGTGATTCTATGCAGATCATCAAAAGGAACTACGGGTCTATCTCGTTTCGTTTTGCCTGTTACAAATAAATACATAATACCCTGATCACATTGTAGTGTGGGGTACAAAAAACAGAAACTGATTATATGGCGTATGAGTTATAATTTCTGATTGTTGGACAACAATCATACGCTCCAAGGGTGGAGTGGTTTTATATCAATAACTTATTCTTATCACTCTATTGTAATAACTCAAATTGATGACAACATCTTATTAAGGTTATAAAGGATCCTTTACCCTGCTTAAATTCGGCACGTACCGGAACCAAATATCGCTTAATCTTACATAATCTTAAAATGCAGGTGTTGAATGACATCCTTACATACTGACACCCATTTTACTGCCTTCTTCATTTATTCATTTAGGATAATAATGATGTGCGGAGCATCATCATATCCATAATAATTCTAAAAAAAAATATAACATCCTTTTTGCATTTGTTTATTTCCGGTTTCCTTTTTTTCAACCTAAACTGACATCCAGTGAACGTGGGCGGTTATATTGTTGTTGAGGTTGGCCTCGCGGGCAAATGAAGTAACATCAGACAAACGAGAGTGTTCACGTTTGATATACTCTCACCCTAAATGCGACTCGAGTCACTTGAATTATGCAAAATTTGTTCATGATTAAAATATGTTTGTGCGCATATTTGATAGCTTCGCTTTATGAACTCACACACACTCGATTAAATTTTAATGGCAATTTGAATAATATTTGCTGTTTATTGTTCTCGTCGATTGTTGTTGGCTCCCGGAATAAAAAAAAAAACAAATTCATTTCGAAAGCAATTATGACATATTAAAATAATTTAATATGTCAACACAGTGGCTAAATTTTCTATAAACAATTAAACTTACACACGCTCGCAGGCACACTCACATTCATCAACCCACCCCCCCCCCCCACCCCTAGTTACAAATACAAATGGATGAAAGGACTATGGCGATTAGGCTTTCATTTTTCACAAAATCGTATGCATAATTCAATTAGAGCAAGAAGAGCCCACGATTCTGATTGTTTCGAAAGCGATTATCGTGATTTACGTTTCAGATTGTTTGCATTTCCGACAAATATGTGTTAATTGAATTTTAAATTGAGAGACCTCTTTATTAGCATTATTTTTGGATTAGAATTTCAAATGCATATCAATTCAATTCATTTCTATTGAATAGAATATTTTGCCAGAAATGGCATAAATTCACGTGTCTGTGGGTGTGTGGGTATGCATGTCTTATGACATAATCTCAGTGTATTATTTCTAATCTCTATATTGAATATATAATTTTGAAATGTTAAAAATAGCAATATGATAGGCAAATAGCATTTGATTTCTTAGTAAACATGATTATGTAAGCAGAATTGTCTGGGACACGATATTTTATAAATCCATATTTTTATACCCTCCACCTTGGAAAGGAGGGTATATTAGCTTTGTCATTCCGTTTGTAACATCCTTACATATTCGTCGTAGACCCCATAAAGTATGTATATTCATAATCAGCGTAAAATTCTAAGTCGGTTTAACGATGTCCGTCTGTCTGTCTGTTGAAATCACGATACAGCCAACATTATTTGACGCAGAGCGCCAAAATTTAGCAGATCAATTTGTATTGTGTCTAGGATGGTTGGTATCGAAAATGAGATATATCGGTCCACGTTCTGGTATAGTCCCCATATAACAGTACCTCCCAATATTCGGTATTTTGGTGGTTTTTGCCACATTTTTTCACGGATTTGTCTGAAAATTGGTATTTGTGGGTCATAATGGGTCCTAGTTCGTGTGGCGAAACATTTTATGTTTAGGTCCAAGTTTGATAGAGTCGCCATATAACGGTACCTCCCAATATTCGGTATTTTGATATTTGTTTACACATTTTTTCAAGAATTTCTCAGAAAATTGGTAGTTGTAGATCATAATGGGTCCCAGTTCGTGTTTTAATTATAGGCCCACGTTCTGATATAGTCCCCATATAAAGGTACCTCCCGATATTCGGTATTTTGATGATGTATGTCACATTTTTTCACGGATTTGTCTAAAAATTGGCATTTGTCGGTCATAATGGGTTCCAGCTCCGGTGGCGAAACATTGCATGTATGGGCCCATGATTTGGTATAGCCCCCATATAACAGTACCTTCCAATATTCGGTATTTTGATGGTTTTTGCCACATTTTTTCACGGATTTGTCTGAAAATTGGTATTTGTGGGTCATAATGGGTCCTAGTTCGTGTGGCGAAACATTTTATGTATAGGTCCAAGTTTGATGGAGTCGCCATATAACGGTACCTCCCGATATTCGGTAATTTGATGATTTTTTACACATTTTTTCAAAGAATTTCTCTAAAAATTGGTATTTGTGGGTCATAATGGGTCCTAGTTCGTGTGGCGAAACATTGTATGTATAAGTCCAAGTTTTGATAGAGTCGCCATATAACGGTACCTCCCGATATTCGGTATTTTGATGGTTTTTGCCACATTTTTTCACTGATTTGTCTAAAAATTGGTATTTGTGGGTCATAACGGGTCCCTGTGCGTGTGGCAAAACATTGCATGTATAGGCCCATGTTCTGGTATAGCCCCATATAACGGTACCTCCCTATATTCGGTAGTTTGATGATTTATGTCACTTTTTCCCCTATTTGTCTGAAAATTGGCATTTGTCGGTCATAATGGGTTCCAGCTCCGGTGGCGAAACATTGCATGTATGGGTCTATGATTCGGTATAGCCCCCACATAACGGTACCTTCCGATATTCGGTATTTTGATGGTTTTTGCAACATTTTTTCACTGATTTGTCTGAAAATTGGTATGTGTGGGATAATGGGTATGTATAGGTCCAAGTTTTGATAGAGTCGCCATATAACGGTACCTCCCAATATTCGGTATTTTGATGATTTTATACACATTTTTTCAAGAATTTCTCAGAAAATTGGTAGTTGTAGATCATAATGGGTCCCAGTTCATGTGGCGAGTCATTGGTTCATGTTTTGGTATAGCCCCCATATAATGGTACCTCCCGATATTCGGTAATTTGATGATTTTTGCCACATTTTTTCACGGATTTGTCTGAAAATTGGTATTTGTAGGTCATAATGGGTCCTAACTCCTTTGGCGAAACATTGCATGTGTAGGTCCACGATTTGATATAGCCCCCATATAACGGTACCTCCCGATATTCGGCATTCTAATGGTTTTTGCCACATTTCTTCTAATGTTTCCTTTAGCCTGAGGTGGAGGGTATTCAAAGTTTGTCCCGGCCGAACCTACTGTTTTTACTTGTTATTAGAAAAATTATAAATTTGGGATCTGAATACTTTATAAATATTTTTAACATGGAAGTTTTTTAAAAATATTCTTTTTAAAAATGCCTAACATTTGCTGAATGCAATTGTTCCAAATTATGTTTTTCGTCGAAATGAGAATTTCGGGTTCTTTCCAAAGATATTAAAATTTTGGTGTTCATTTTTCTTAATCACGAAGTTCATAGGAAAATCGGAGTTTTTAAGGCAGGAACTGTTTGAAAATTTAATAATTTTGTTTTTTTTTTTGTGGTTTATTTCTGCAGACCCCAAATTAAGTAGAATCTTGCAGATTATTAATATATATACTCGCAATCTGTAAAGTAGAAAAACTGTCTAAAACAGTTTTTCCATTTCAAAATTTTTAATTTTCCAAATTAATATATTTTTCTTTTTTCTTAACAGCTTAAAATCGTACAACGAGCTGCAGATAAACAATCACGAAAAAAAAACACACATACACACACTCACTTGTTTCGCTTGCAAAAATGTACAACTCGCCCAATGTTGAGCAATGTTCATAATGAATGCCAACACAAGCAGCAGGGAAAGCAAAAACAACAACAACAACATCAGCAACAGCAACAACACCATAAATGCAACGAATTTTTTAAAAATATTATTTATAAATCATAAAAATCGTTTGAAAATCAAAAGATAGTCCTGCCAAGAGCCATCAGACAAAGAAATGAAGAAAACAAATTAAAATCCCGCTAAATTTTAGAGCTCAAAGAGAACAACTCAAAAGAAAACTGACAAGTTAGACAAAATTATAACAAGATAACGGACATTTGTCTTGCCAGCAGAGTTATCAGTTTATTGCAACACCCGTAATTTATAGCTCCGCCCTCTTGTGTTTGTTGGTTGGTTGCTTTGTCTTGGCTAAGGAAAGCAAAAAGTGAAAAAAGAACTTTGTTGAAAAAATGCTTGCAATTAAGCTGAGAAGATTAGCAACAATTATGCTAATTTTATTCTACATTGGCATGGATATAATACAAGCATCAGCCTCTGCTTCACCCTCCTCCACCTCCCCCTTGGCCGCGTCCTCCTCTTTGGCGACAGGTTCAAAAATCAAAGCAAAAGGAAAAAGTAAATCCTTATCGCCGGCCGTGGCAGAGTCAGCAAAATCACCAGCCATGGCCAATTCAAATGGCCATCTCTTGGACCTGACATCGGCAACATTGTCACTGTCCATGAAGAGATTGAGGGGCGAGAGAGGGAAGGAGAAGGAGATGGGAGGCTACATAAAACAGCCAAGACATGCCACAGACAAAGAGCAGACCCCAAAGCGTACATTGCGTACAATTTATGAGGCCAAAGAACTGGAAGATGTTGGCGTGGATGAAATGATGACAGACCGCATGGAGGTGGGGAAAAACTTCAAAAGTGAAACTGATTTATCATCCTCATCCAAACACCAGCAGCATAGGCCAGTGTTGGAAAAATTTTCGAAAAAGTTTCACTTGCTGGCAGATGGAAATTTGGAAGGAGGAGAAGATAAAGGAAGGCTCAATGCAGCTGGCAGAAATTCCAGCACTCATGCCCTGGATTCCAAACTGAAAAATCAGAATAGTTATGAAAACTTTGATCTGTTTGGAATCGACTTGATTTCCAGCACCAAACGTCCAGCATTGGGTCTTAGAGGCATTAGCACCACCAAGGCCAGTTGGTATGCCAGCACATTGAAACCCTCCTCAGAGGGGGTCTTAAAAATGAGAAATTTCTACAAAAACACCATGGCCGATAATCGAAGAAAATTCGATGGTGGTGCTGAACACCCAAAACGTGATACCATGGACTCCCATAGACAAAGGCTTAAGGGGGATACATTGTTTCCATTGTTGGGCAGACATCCACCAATTGTCAAGGAAAGTATCGATTTGGATATGAACGATGTAGATATGGCCGATACGAATGGCGAAGCTGGCTTGGAGGATGTGAATGTTGTCGTCGTCGATGGCGACGATGCTGTGGATGCTGTCAATGGCCATGAGGATAAGAAAAATTATGATGCTGAGGAGACCACCAGGTCCAGTGCGGGCAGCAAGCGTGATAAAAAATTGCTTACTGCAGAAGTTGTTGACTATGGAGGAGAGCATGGAGAGCATGATGACGGAGGCGGTGAGGTCCTTGATGACAATGATGATGATGAAAACAACGACAAGG
The DNA here is from genome assembly GCF_030504385.1 of Musca domestica. NCBI lineage: Eukaryota > Metazoa > Arthropoda > Insecta > Diptera > Muscidae > Musca > Musca domestica. The sequence continues at coordinate 20,262,913 of NW_026712409.1, read as the reverse complement.
GTGCTGATGATGATGACGAGGATGCTGAGGTTATAATGGATGATATAAATGGTTTTGATGCCAGTGATGAAAGTGAGGAGGAGGAAGAGGACGAGGATGATGATGATGACGACGATGATGATGAAGATGCTGCTGATAATAACTCAGATGGTGATGATGTTGTTGCCAATGCTGCTGCTAATGTGCCCGTTGTTAACAATGCTGCCAATATTGTTGCTGCTGCGGCTGGAGCTGGTACTGGTACTGGTACTGGTGCAGATGAACGGGAGCCGGTTGGTGCTGGCGGCACTGATGATAATGTCAACATTTCTAATGGGCTTGTTGAAGACAATAAAGCTGACATTGATGAAAATGTTGTTGAAAGCGATGATACAAATGATAGCCAGGATACAGATGGCAGTGTTGATGACAACAACGACAACAACGTGGAGGACAACCTGGCAATGACAAATGTGGATGGTGATGATGATGAAGATACAGGGACAGATGATGATGATGATGATGTCTTTGATAATGACTATAGCAACAGTGATGATGTATTCTCCGATTTGTCAAATTATCAAAATGACGATGATGGGGATGGGGATGATGAAGAAGAAGTTAATAACGACAGTGAGGATGATTATGACAGTAGCACCTCCAGTCCATCTGGGGGACCTCCACCAACATCCATAGATGAAAGCTCCAAGCGCCTGTACAGCAACTTCACCGAAACTTATATTAAGGATAAGAAAAATGAATTATCCTTGGATAATTATCTAAGGAAAACCAAGGTCCTTAACTTACCCGAAGATCCCCTGCCGCCAACACCACCCTCAGCAGAGGTTTTGAAATCAGAGCTCAATATACCCATAACAAAAATCGATCAAAGCTCCTTGGTGGATTTCCATGTAAATACCAATCATAGCATTAATTTGCCTCCCCAAGATTTGGATTTACTTAGTAACACCCTGCTGGCCAATCTCTCGGAATCCTTTGATACAACATCACCCAAAAATCCACCTCTGGAAGAAGAACACAGTGTGGAGCCTTTGATATCGGCCAGCACAAGTATGGGTGGCATTAACTTGGAACATCAACCCCACACCTCATTGTATGCCAAAGAGGAGATCAATTTCAATGATTCAGATGATAGCGGCGGTCTCACCAAGGATCTGACCATGGCTGATGATGATGGCTATGCCAGTGAAAGTAGCCAAACGAATGGCTTTCCCTTAACCGATACTGAGGCCGAAAATGATTCCGATTCAGAGTCATTGAGTTTGGACATTGCAGCAGATTCGGAGTCGGATGAATCTAATCCCTTTCTGGAGGGTGTAGTGGATGCCGCCAATGAGGATGAAATCTATGATTGGGATGAAATTTCCCGGAATAATCGCCGTAATTTAATGAGGGGCCGCGATGTGGTGACGAAGTTTTTGCAAATTGTCGAGACCCAACATTCGCTGGGTTCGAAATGTGAAGCGGGCACTTCGCTGAATTTGGGTGAAGGTGTGGTGGATCGTTATGCCCAGGATCGTTTTAGAATCGAGGCGGAAGTTGCCGTCAATCGGGCGAATATGTTGACGAGGTGAGTACGAGATTTTTGTAAAATTTAAAAAAAAAAAAAATAGGTGAACTACAGATATTTGTCTAGCAGAATATTATTATTAACAGAACAGAAAAATTCCAACCCTGGAATGTCTTTGAAATATAGAACATTAGAGGTACGAGAGATATATAGAACGCAGTCAGGTTTTTCAAAAATATTTTTTCATAAGCCTGGAATAAGAATTATAAGGGGTAGATTTTTTTCTTAAGGCTTTCAGAGTCACATACGTAGATTTTTTATTGGCTATTTTTCCACGGACAATCAGAAGAATTTGGAGGACTTTTAGAGGATTTTATAAAAAAATATATTTTTCAAGACCTTCGGACCAATAAATGTGAATTTTTTTTCAAGTCCCGTATTTTTAAATGAAAGTGGATTTTAAAGACTATATCTTCATAGGCTATCGTTCCGATAAAAGATGATTGTTTTAGAGTTTTTTTTTAAGGGGTAACGTATTAATAAAAGTGGATTTTATTTTTCAAGGGTCAGAGGGCCAAAAAATGTCGATTTAAAGATCATTTATTGGCTTAACTCTAGTTAAGTACAAACACTTCTATTTTGTTATTATTTTTCACCAGACGGACCGATATGACCTTCTCTGATCCAGGTTCAAGATCCGGGATAGACCTGGATCTACTACATTATATGATATCTTTTGAAAGCTAAACCCGGTTTATAAAAATTGTTGATTTTTGGATCTGGATTTTGAAAAAATCTCTAAAAGTCGAATAAGATTATTATCTTTCTTGGATCCGAAGATATGAGTCTTTGAACTTGGACGACTGGATTCTGTTCAGTACATCAAATTAATCCGGATCTAACCCGAAATTTTTCTGAAAAACATACCGGAATCAAGGTACAAATACCTACCTCCGGGAAAAAATAAAAAAAAATCGAAGAGTTTTTACTGCTCCTGGAAAGGTGTTTCAAGGACCTTCCCAACTATAAAGATGAGTTTTTCTAGAATATTATTAAGTGCTTGTGAGGACAAAACCGATTATACAGAGACTTGTTGATGTTAAAAAAGGACCTCTCGAGGGTCTTCCAATGATAGAGGACTTCCTGAGTGTCTACCTCTTTTAGAAAATCTTTTGAAGGTCTGCTAATTATGGAGCATCTATTAAAGCTCTTTCGTCCATGAAAGATCCATTGAGGGCCTCTTGAGATTATTATATCTACAGGAGATCTATTCTCTCTTTTTTGAGGAAATCTTGAATGTCTTCTATCCATAGCGGCCATCATCCGGAATTCGCTATCTATAGCAGACCCCTTGTGGGGTCTTCGGTCTACAGAAGACCTTCTTGACCTTGCAGAGAAGACCATCAGAAGGTTTTAAGTCTACAGAAGGCTGTTAGGAGGTCTGCCGTCTACAGAAAACCGTCGGAAGGTCTCTTGTCGACATAATACCGTCCTTCAAAAAAAAAAAAAAAAAAAAAAACACCGTCACCCTCTGTAGAAGATAATCAGAATAATTTATATCTTCAGAAGGCCTTAGATGGTCTTCCATTTGTAATAGCCCATCGGAAAGCCTATTGCCTTCAGATGGCTGTCAAGGTGTCCTTTTCTGTGTACCGTGTACAGAAGGTCAAGCAATCAGAAGGTCTTTGGCCTACGGAAGACCGCCATAGTGTTTTCTGGCTTCAAAAGACCGTCAGAAGAGCTCTTGTCTATAGGAGACCCTCAAGAAGGCTTCTGTCTTGGAAGACAGTCTGATAATCCTCAATCGATCCGGAAAACCGGATTGTCTGATTGTCCTCTGTCTTCAGAAGGTCGTCTAATGGTGTTCTATCTTCAGAAAACCGACCATCTGAAAACATCTGCCTATGGAAGGCTTAAAATGGTATTGAAAAAACCACAGGATGTCTTCTCTCCGCAGAAGACCAACAGAAGGCATTTTTTCTACGAAGGACCTCCGAACTCCATTTGCCTTCAAAAGACCAATAGAAGTTTTTCTATCATGAGAAGACCGTCAGATGGTCTTCCGTCTATAAGAAACCGGAAACCCATTAAGAGGTCCTTCTCTACATGCGGAAGGCCTTCGAAAAGTCTCCTATACTCAGAAGACCTCTGTAGTGCTTCTATCTACTTCTATCTCTATAAGAAACCGGAAATCCATTAAGAGCTCCTTCTCTACTTGCGGAAGACCTTCGAAAAGTCTCCTATCTTCAGAAGACCCCTGTAGTGCTTCTATTTACAGAAGACAATCAGAAGATCTACTGTCAACAGAAGAACGTCAGTCGAATGCAAGAAGTTATTTCATTGGATAAGGGTAGAAGACTTTACGTTTCTTCTATGAACAAAGACCTACCGGCTTCTCTATACATAGAAGTGCTCCTACCGATCTTCTATGATTAAATGCTCCTCCGTCAACAGAAGACTTCAGACAACGTCGGAAGTTTTTTCACTGCATAATGATAGAAAACATTCCTGTTCATCTCTGGGTAGAAAACCTTCCGGTTCTTTCATCGATAGAAGACCTACGGGCTCTTCTATAGATAGGATACTTTCTACTCATCTTTTGTGGTTGGAAGAATATCGCTGGTCTTATATAAATAAAACACTTTCTCTTGGCTCTTCTATTTATAGAAGACATTCTAAGGCTTTGCTATAGTTAGAAGATGTCCTGACGCTCTTTTATGGATAGGAGACTTTCGGATAAATACCTTTCTGCATTTTTTCTTTCTATAAACGCCCTGCTGACGCTCTTTTATAGATTGAGGGTATCTTGTCAGTTCAGATAGCAATCTCCAGATGCTCTCCTATGCATCCCGAAAACTTCTTTGAATAGAAAACATCCGAACAAAGTCTTTAAAAAGTTCAGCCAACCCAATTTTAATCTGTAATTTTTAATATTTCTCAACATTTTTCCAGACTTACTGATACTCATTTATGGATAGGAGACTTCCTGACGGCTTTTTATGGATAGAATACCCTACTGACTCTCTTCTCTCGATAAACTTTCTACTGCCGCTCTTTTATGGATTGAGGATATCTTATCGTTTAATATAGCAACTTGATGCTATCCTTTTGATAAACTTTGTATTCATCGTGAAATCTTCTTTGACTAGAACACCTCCAACTACTTATTTTTAATAAGTTCTGCCATCTCTATTTTTGTCCACAATATTTTCCATTTCCCCTCATTTTTTCCATATTTGTCTCCATATCTGGACCCCCTCCGCCTTGATAGTGAATATCGAGCAGGAAAATTTTATGACAACCGCTTTAACGTCTTTCAATTTCCAATACTTGTCAAGCATGTCTTTCGCAGACATTCAACTCCACCCAAGTTTGGTTAACTAACCGTTCTTTCGCTTTCCTTTGCTTTTTTGTTGTTGCCCTAAACTTTATTTCCCCAATGGCGTAATACATGACTTCGGCATTCTATCTATAGCTAGTTTATTTTTATGGTGATAGTTTTACAAGTAAAATTTTTCCTTTTCATTTCTTTCTTCGTTGCCTTTTCACGACTGTGAGCGAAAGGACAATGACGGTGACAAAGGAACTAAGAAATGGCACACAGCGACAGAGGCGACATCAAAAGATTATTTTACGCTTTGACAGTTTTGTTCATGAGGTTCTGATATTCGATGTATTCATTTATCGATGGTTGCTTCTTCCTTCCTTCCTTTTCTTTGCTTTTAGCTGTTGATGTGAACTATTTGAATGTGCAAGGTCAGATTTATATGGTTAAATTCCGGTAGGGTGGGATGTCTGGTTTGTTAAAAATAAATTGCCAAGTACAGCCTACAAAGACAGCTCTATTATGTCTTGCCTTTAGATTTGAATACATCACTTGTGACCATTAAGTTTGTGGTTCCGTTGTGTCAAGTAGCCCATTAGAGAATGTTGGGAACACCCCTGATTATTTTAGACATGGAGATATGGATTATGTTTATACCCTACAACACTACGTGTTGGGGGTATTATAAGTTTGATTGGGCCAAAAATTATGTAACACCTCGAAATATTGGTTTCCCACATAGGAAAGTATATATGGGTCTTCCTAGCTCGCCAAGCTGAGTCGATCTAGCTATGTATGTATGTCCGTCCGTCTGTCTATGTTAATTTTTAACCAAGCTACAGGTCACAATTATGAACCGATCCTCACGAAATTGAAAATGGAGGTGGGCTTAGGGTCAGAATAGAACCCTATTGTTTTTGGAAGTGATCGCACGATATTTAGGGGTTAAAATGGACCAAAAAGAGAAAATTTTCCTGATTTTTCAGTTGCTCTATAGGCCAAAATTATAAACCAATCGACGTGGAGTTAGAATTTGGGACTGGGCAGAAACCTACCAATTTGAGCGGCCATCGGACAATAATTACCGGGTAAAATAGACCCTAACTTTTACGTTAGAAAATAGGAAAATTTTCACTAAACCGCGAATATTTTTAATCCCAGCCAAATCACAAATACTTTAAAAGATCACTTCTGACCATTACAGTGATGCTAAAAGGCAAGAAATCGGATATATAGCAAAATAGGTACAATACATATGTAAACAAGTAAGCAAAGGCTACAGTCGAGCGGGGCCGACCGTTGAATACCCTACAACACTATAATAAATGATACAGTTTATATAGGCCATATACTCGAAAAAATTCCACAAGATATTGTGACAAATAATAAAAGAAAACCATCAGGTTTCGTTCTAATTTTCGAATAATAGAAACTTGAACTAATTTGCTCATTTCCAATTTATAGGTAGATGTTGCACGTAAATGGTCTTCCTAGATCTGGAACCAATATTTCCCAAAGACCTATAATCTCTCAGAAGTGGCAGAAGATTAACATTTATTATTGGTTTTTGACTTAAACGCATCTATATGAGATACAGACATTTGACTATATTCTTCAACGAAGTCAGCGTTAACGAAATAGTCAGAAGTGCGTCTTTCCTGTATTTGTGAATTCTCCAAAAAGTCACTGGAATGGAAATTTTCGTATTTTATCTACAAAAATTGGCAAACTATTTCACACATTGAATATTTTTGGATGGCCATCCGAAACTGCTTGGCTTTCGCAATATGCGGTAACCCCCATTCAAATGTGCGTGAGGATCGGGCGATAATTACGACCTGCTGACAATTTTGCAGTTTTTTTGTCCATTTCAACCCCTAAATATATGGCGATTATCTCCAAAAAGAGTAGGCTTCTATTCTGACCCTCATCTTATCCCCATGCAAAATTTCATAAGGATAGGGCCATAAATGCGATCTGTATATGATATCCTGATATCCTAACTACTTAGTTTTGTTAGCTGTAGAAATATTATCAAATGTTCAATTCAAAATGAAAATATGCCAAAAATATTACAAAATTGAAAAAATATGAGAAAATATTACAAAATCAATATTTTCATCTTTAGAGAGATATTTTTATGCAATTTTTTAGGCGTTTTTTCTTTCCTGCCAAGATGCCATTCTGAATTAATGAGAACTGTCAGCCGTTCTCGACATATAAGAGATTTTTCATGCATATCCTCTGTGATAGACATATATATCGCACATATTTTGCTATATATCCGATTTGATGGATGTTAACATCAATGTAAAGATCAGAAGTCACCTTGTCATGGCTTTGTGATTTCGCCGGGGTTTAAAATATTCGCGGTTTAATGAAAAATTTTGAATTTTTTCAACACAAAAGATATGGTCTATTTTACCCGCTAAATATTATCCGATGACCACCCAAATTGGTAAGCTTCTTCTCCGCCCTAAAATCTAGCTACATGCGCAATTCCGCGTCGATTGGTCTATAATTGCGACCTGTTGAGCAACTGCAAAATCAGGATTTTTTTTAATTTTTGGTCCATTTCAACCCCTAAATATTATGCGATCATCTCCAAAAGAAATAGGGTTCTATTCTGACCCTAACCCCACCTACATTCTAAATTTCGTGAAGATCGGGCCATAATTGCGACCTGTAGAGTGATTACAAATTAACATGGACAGACGGACAGACGGACGGACGGACATACATACCTAGATCGACTCAGCTCGGCGAGCTAGGAAGATCCATATATACTTTCCTATATGGGAAACCAATATTTCGAGGTGTTACATAAATTCTGGCCCAATCAAACTTATAATACCCCCAACACATAGTGTTGTAGGGTATAAAAAATTGATCTTATTTATTTATTCTGCTTATAAATCAAGAACTGCTGGGCCGATTTTCTCACTTCACATCAATTCGGAATGGTCTCTTGCCAGAAAAGGATAAAATCTAAGAAAATCGCGGGATAATATACCAATAAAAAATTTATATCTTTTGTTTCATTTTTTTCCATTTTTGTCATATTTTTTATCGCATGCGATTTTTCAATTTGACTTACAATTTTGAATTTTTAATTTTCTAAATTTTTACGCCCTCCAACACTACGTTTTGAGGGTATTATATGTATGTAGCAATTATCGTCCGATCCTCACGAAATTTTGAATGGGGGTAGGGTCGAAATTGAAGCCTATTGTTCTTAGGATGTGCATAAAATGGCTAAAATATTTTAAATTTTTCTAATTCTGTAACGAAATTTCGCATCGGAAGAGAGTTGAGGACAGAGTAGAAGTCTACCATTTTGGATGACCATTGGATTATATATTTAGCTGTAAAATAGATCACAACTTTCGTATGCAATTGTTTTGAATACTTCACAACACTACGGAGTGCGTAAATATTGGCAAGGGTTACCTCTGGGCAGGGCTCTTTGGTATTATTTCAAAAACGAAATCTTCCAAAATGGATTTGGATATAAAGGGACTTCGAACATATGGTAGTGTTGTAGGGTATCACATGGTCGGCCCCGCACAACTATAGCCTTTGCTTACATGTTTTAATTTCATTTACCTGATAACTACTCCTAGTGCAGAATACGACTCATACCCCGTATATGACTGATACACCAAAATATTTAAAATTAATTTCCTTATTAAAACGGGAGAAAACTCTTCTCTTGTACAGGGTGAGATAAAAAACTGCAACAAAATCAAACGCCTTAATTTTTATTTATTTTTAATTTTTATTGAATTAATGCAAAAAATATCGGAAATAGCATCACATTTTAGAATTAGTTTAGATTTGTTAGAATTAGTTACCTTTGGCACGAATTATGGCCTACAAATTGCCAATGAAACCATTACACGCTGCCCCAATGTTGCTCTGTGGTATTTTGCCCAATTCCCGGGAAGCATTTGCTTGAGGTGATCGACACTTTGGTATTTTTTAGTGCCAACTTTGCTTTCCGAAATACACCAGACATAAGAGTCCAACGGATTGGTGTCCGGACATTTTAGTGACCATTGTGCGCTGGAAATTAAGCGAGGAACCTCATTTTGTCGCCATTCTTAGGTGGCGCGTGCTGAGTGCGATGGTGCTGGGTCCTTTTGGAATGTCCACGGTCTGCGGCCAAAATGTTTGTGTGCCAAAGGTTTTAAAACACTCCAGATTATTTTCGCAATAATATTCGGCATTTATTCTGATGCAATGGTCGATTGATACGAGCGGAGAGCGATTATCGGTTGTTATGGTGGCCCACACCGGCGCTTGAGTTCTGGTGGCCAAGCTGACTTCATTGGCAAGTAAACCCGATCATTTTGTTTGTTTACAAACTGCTGGACAACGAATGTCGGAGAAACCGAAATTCGGTAGTTTACCACTTTCGGCCAAGCGAAGCAACTCCTGAGCTCTTTTGAGTCTATTTTCTTTCTCTTGCGGTTTAAGTTCTTGAGCTTTTTGGAATTTCAATGGCTTTAAACCCGAGCTCATTTTTCAATGTTTGCCGAATGGAATATTGCGATATATTCAGCTCATGGGCCATTTTTCGGCTACTGCGACGCTGGTTTTGATCAAGTCGCTTCCTTACTTTTCGAGCCATTTCTGCTGATGTTGCTGTTGTCTTCCGTCCACTTCCTTGACGTCGGGCTACGCTATTATTATCAGTATCACGGTAACGAGCGATGGCACAAGACACAATCGATTTTTTCACATTTTAATGATGGAGGGCTCTAACGATAGCCACTTGTGGTTTTCCAGTCAAATCTGAAGAAATCACACTATCACGCTTGAATTCGATCAGGAATAACATTTTTCTGGAAAAATCTCACCAAAATGCTTTTGTACGCTTGTAAACAATATAATTAGCTGCCACTGGAAAAATTTTAGCAGCTGTCGAACGAGTGGCTTAGAAATGATAGCAGTCTGAAATTGGTTGCAGTTTTTTCATCTCGCCCTGTATATTTTAGTTCCCCAGATATAGTCGGTTTCATTCCGATATTATTTAGGATCATAATTTTTAAAATCGCCAAAAATTTCAAATATTTTTGAAAACTATTTTGTCATTTCTTCTTGTTCTCCGTGTAATAGTTTTTAGTCATGGCTGTCGCGCCATTGTTTACCAGTTTTTTATGAATTCATGATTTCTGCTGAACGTCGCGTAGCATGTTGTGATTTCAAAAACGTATCTGGTTATTGTCTCCTACATAAACACGCATACACACACAATCACATTCCGAACCCCATCTAACCTCCTTAAATATATATTTTTGCTTTTTATGGTTATCTCCTGTCAAGCTTGACATTTCAAGGATATTCTTTAAAGGAAGCGCGGTAGGGTGAAGACACGGGCAAATTCCTAACAATACGACATAAACCACAAACGGCAGTTAAGACAACAAGGGTAGCGAAAAATGTTGCCATTGATGTTGACGATGACGACAACGACGACGAGGACGATGAGAATGATATCGTTGTTGTTGTCATTGTCAGCCATAACAACTACATTCATTCATCGAATACAATAATGACAACTACATTGACAGCTAAGTCAATAGTGGCTAAAATCAGTCGATGAAACTCTACCCCCTTTGTAGATGTGTATGTGTGCATGTCATTTTTATATGGTTGTATTGGTTAGTGTCAAATACATCAAAGATGCTTGTATATTGAAATATTGAGTTTCGGGACATCCTTGGAGAAATATCACAGCTGTAAAAATGATTTTGAAAATAAGTTGTTGGAATTTTAACAATATTCTCTTATAGAACCATCAGCTAAATTGGAAGTATATATGGATCCTCCTATCTCGCCGAGCTGAGTCGATCTAGCTATGTATGTCCGTCCGTCCGTCCGTCTGTCCATGTTAATTTGTAATCACTCTACAGGTCGCAATTATGGCCCGATCCTTACAAAATTGAAAATGGAGGTGGGGTTACGGCCAGAATAGAGCCTTATTTTTTTTGGAGATTATCGTAAAATATTTAGGGGTTGAAATGGACCAACAACTGAAAAATTTCCTCATTTTTCAGTTGCTCTACAGGCCGCAATTATAAACCAATCAACACGAAATTTTGGATGGAGTTAGAGTTTAGGGCTGGGCAGAAGCCTACTAATTTGGTCACCGGTCACCGGACAATATTTAACGGGTTAAATAACTAATAAATTTTTTGTCAAAAAATTCGAAAATTTCCAGAAAATCGCAAATATTTTTAATCTCGGCCAAATCACAAATTTATTAGAAGGTCACTACTGACCATTACAGTGATGCTAATAACCGCCATATCGGATATGTAGCGAAATAAGAAAAATCTATATGTAAATGAAATTGATGTTAGTTATTCCGCTTATAAGTCAAGAACCGCTGGACGAATTTTGACAATTTTCTCTAATTTGCAAGGGGATCTTGCCCAAGAAATGTAAAATCTAAGAAAATCGCGTAAAAATCTGCCAACAAAGAAGTTAAAATGTTTTGTTACATTTTTTCAATTATTGTCATATTTTTTTATACACCCTGCAACACTATGTTTTGAGGGTATTATATACAAGTCACAATTATCCTCTGATCATAACAAAATTTGGCATAGGGGTAGAGTTAGGGTCAGAATTAAAGCTTATTGTTTTTGAAGATGTAAATTTGGACAAAAAATGTAAATTTTCCTGATTTTGCAGACGCTATACAGGTCACAATTTAAAACCAATTGACACGGAATTTTGCATGAGGAGAGGTTAAGGACAGGTAACATGTCGAGCATTTTGAATGATAATTGACCTATATTTAATTATAAAATGGACCACAATTTTGGTGTGAAATTGTTTTGAATACCTAACAACACGACGTAGTAAGAAAAAATATTGGGCAAATGCCTAAGGGTAAGGTCCTATGAAATTAATGGGCAGGGTCTTATGAAATTTATTTAAAAACGAAATCTTTCAAAATGGATTTGGACAAAAGGGGACTTCTAACTTATTGTAGTGTTGTAGGGTATCACATTGTCGGCCCCGCACGACTATAGCCTTTGCTTACTTGTTAACAATATTTTAAAGAACTATCAGAGCTATGAACATGAGCCGACCATATGATACCCTATACCGCTATGCATATTTAGTAGTGCCCCCGTAACAAAAGAGTTTATTTCCAGTATATCATACCACCTATCAATATTTGACTTTAGAGCAGTTATGGTTTGCTCGAGAGTGCATGATATTACTTTGAGAAAGATTATATTTTTTTTTTTTGCCAACAGTTGTATACCCTCAGCCTTTGTGGGGGAGGTATCAGAAGGCGAGGAGCGATACATTCCATCTTCACAACAGACCTTTTGTTAGTGGAAATGATGGGATTTGTGAAAAATTCAGAGAATCTAATGTTTATTTCGCATTTCATAAACGTTTTAGTTATGCACAATTTGACCCTCTGTGGGGGAGGTACCAGAAGGAATAGTCCGATTTCTAGTATTTTTATACCCTACAATACTATGTGTTGGGGGTATTATAAGTTTTATTGGGCCAAAGATTATGTAAAACCTCGAAGTATTGGTTTCCCACATAGGAACCTATATATGGATCTTCCTATTTCGCCGAGCTGAGTCGATCTAGCTATTTATGTCCGTCCGTCCGTCCGTCTGTCCATGTTAACTTGTAATCACTCTACAGGTCGCAATTATGACCTGATCCTCACGAAATTAATAATGGAGATGGGGTTAAGGCCAGAATAGAACCGTCTTTCTTTTGGAGATGATCGCATAATATTTAGGGGTTAAAATGGACCAAAAACTGAAAAAATCCCTGATTTCGCAGTTGCTCTACAGGTCGCAATTATAGACCAATCGAAGCGGAAGTCAGCATAGGGCTAGAGCTTAGGGCTGTCTTCCAATTTTGATGGTCATCGGGTAATATTAAGGGTAATATTTAGTGAAATAGACCATAAAATTTGGGTAAAATAAAAGTCATATTTTTCATTGAACCGCGAATATTTTTAATTTCGGTGAAATCACAAATAGACGAAAAGGTCAATTCTGACCGTTACGTAGATGCCGATAGTAAATATATATATATCCTATATAGCGAAAAATATACAACGTATATATAAACAGGAAGGGGATGTTAGCTAGAACGCTTTTTTCTCAAGAATAGCTGAACCGATTTTGACAGAGTGATCACAAATTAACATGGACAGACGGACGGACGGACGGACATACATAGGTAGATCGACTCAGCTCGTCGAGATAGGAAGATCCATATATACTTTCCTATTAGGGAAACCAATATTTCGAGGCGTTACATCATTTTTGGCCCAATCAAACTTATAATAGCCCCCAAACACATGGTGTTGTAGGGTATAAAGATATAGCTTTAATTCAGAAATTTAAATATCTTTTGTACAACATTTTGATAAATCTCAGTCTATCATATAACCGTCCCTCCTGTACCTCATCTCCTGGGTTGCATTCAAAACGTTTTATTTAAGGCATCATGCTTGTTTGTGTTGGTTAATTATTAATAAATTTAAATGGTGTCTGGAGATATGCCATGATGACAACGAACTAGGGAAGGGGTGATGGTTGGAGTGAAGGTATATCGCCATTGACGACAAAATCCTTTTGATTAAAACAACATTGTGGGGTTGTGTGACATGAATCGCTGAGATGTTCCACTGGGTGGCATTACTGTGTGGCTACAACTGTGATCTTTTCCATGGCGTTGAAAATGGGGTTTCTATTTTAGTTTAATTAGGTTTTACAAATCATTCATTCATGATGTGAATGAAACCGTGAATGCGATTGAAGGAGAAACGTCCCGTTCATTTAATTTTAAGATGTTTAAGCATCATCTCAATGATGGATGGCATTTATTTATCCGCTGGCAATAATTAATGGTGAATTGGATTTGGAAAGATTTTTTTTCATTAAGAATTAAGCTATTTTTATAACCTCCATAACAATATATATATATATATATATATATATATATATATATATATATGTATTTATATAATCGATGTCCAAGTCCGGATAGAGCATTCTATGGAGTGTAAATTACCTTTGTCATTCCGTTTGTAACTACTCATGATAGACCCTACAAAGTTTAAATATATGTTCTGGATCAGCATAAAATTCGATTTAACGATGTCTATCTGTCTGTTGTAACCACACTACAAAAGTTCGTAATGGGTGCTACGATCTACGACAAAAAAATCGTAGGCAGTTACATGTCTTCCTACAGCCCCCATAAAACGGTTCGTCTCTTTATTCGGTATTTTCATTATTTTAGCGACATTTTCACCGGAATTTCGTATTTCAATATCTTAATGGGAACTACAGCCCAAGACGAAGGAAAAAAAAATACTTATGTAGGCCCATGCCTCCGTACAGCGCCCATATGACGTTTTCTCCTTTAAGCGGTACTTTTCGGAATTTTTGAAAAATTTTTTAAGGTATTAAAAGTTTGGCCCGGCCCGAATTTGGCTGCTTTTAAATTCTACTCCACTCAACTGTACCTCCTGAGTTTTAATGCTTCAACGGTCCTGGACCTAATTTCAAACCTACCGATTTTCGGTATATTTAAGTTCTCGATAGGAATTTCCATCCGAATCAGCTTCGAATTTCGTGTTCCCATGAATAGTTTAAATTCTCGCAGAGAATTTCTGGTTTTCCGCTTTTTTATGACATATGGAAACGTGACAGAACCACACCACACTACACCCTAACAATAATAACAATATACAGGGTTGCTCAAATTCGACGGACCCATTTGGCAACGCCATAACTTTTGATGATTTTGATGACATACCGCGTTTGAAGCGTCAGTCCATGCAGATTTTTACCATAAACCAGTACACGCCACGCGAGCGCTCTGAAATAGTTGAAATTTACATTCAACAGAAAAAGTCAATTGTGAAAACTCAACGTGCTTTTAAAACATTAAAAAATGTGAGAAGTGCGCCTTCTAAGAACACCATTAAGCGTTTATACGAAAAATTTTCGACTAGTAAGGCTCTTTCTAATCATGGCATGGCTCGGTCCACTTTACAATGGATTATTCGCATTGATTTGCATTTGTTCCCGTGCAAAATTCAATTGACGCAAAGAATCTTGCCTGCGGACAAGCCTCGTCGATTGGAATGGGCCCAAAGGTGCGTCGAATATGGGCAACCCTGTATAGCCCATCTCACCCACATACAACAACAGCAATGTAATTCAAATTTCAGAGCTCAAATCAACCATCGTATGCAATGCTTTCACCACTTGCAACAACATAGCAACATATGAGAAATAATTCTCATTCACTTGGCTATGTTCGTGACATATGGATTTTTCGTTTCGATTGACAGTTGGGGGGTCGCTACTGCAGGAGGCTAAACTAAAGAGAAGTTAGCTTCATTTGCTGCCATCCGACAAACAGAAATGTTTAGCTCTGAAATGTTTTTGCCTCTCATAACATTGGTGGCCGGTAATATATTGACTCAAGAGGTTCGCCTCATTGTTCTAGAGGAGCATCGGTCTCATTTTCCCACAGGAGCTTCGGCTACACTTTCCCAACCGAAATCTAGAGTAGTAACGAAGTGATAATCGTAGACTGTAGCATAACCTAACCGATTAACCTACCTTCGAGCCAACCGAGCCCCAAAATGTATTCTCAATCATCTTTTCCTCATTTACGACCCACATATTTGTGAGCCGAATGGCATACGGTACAGCCCGTACAGCGATATCGACATCAACCACAACAGACAAATGATCTGCAAGCCGAACAGCGAAATCATGTTCAACCCGTTCATAAGATTTCCCGGTTATCCCAGGGTTATTTGTAGCTTGTTTTCTAGACGACCATTCACCAAAGTTCAAGATTATTTCCAATCATATCCGGATTTCTGACGTCCGTCCATCAGATTTAATTATTTTTTACAAATCGTCAAGAGACTGAATCTCAACAGAAGCCTTCCCGACTTTAAACATCAAATTGTCGCGTTTATTTTACCTTCAGCCATATGGCTAGGGAGGGCATATACCATTTGATATGGTCAAAACTTGCCTAGTCGAAATAACGGTTTGAGACCCTAGGTATCTTTGGACCAAATACGTTTCAGAACATTTGGAGTCAATCTAGCGAAGTCCGTCCGTCTGTCTGTCCGGCTGGTTGGTGCGCACGATAAATCTCGAAGGAAGTGTCCGATTTGGTACAAACTTGGTATATCGTAATATTTTTGTGAAACTTAGATCGAGATCGGAGATGAGCAATATCGGCCAACTCCTTCTTGTACCTGATACCAAAAAAATATTTCCTGCACATAAAGAGAAAGGATAATCTGATTTCGCTCCAACTTTGCATATCCTAATATTTGAGTCAGTGCTAGGTCAGGTGCGAAATTGAACAATATCAGTCCACTTCATCAAGTACCTCCCCCACAAATGATCAAAATTTTGAATAATTACAATTCTTATAAAATGTGATGTAGGAATCCGATTGTCAAATTTCAAACATCACATTATTTATGGTTACCCAAGGTCTGGTGTTAATATGGAATATATCGGTCGACTCCTTCTGGTACTTCCCCCACAAATGGTGGACATTTTCAAAAAATATATATATATTTTCAGCACAAAAAGAGAAACGATAATCTGATTTTACTACAACTTTGCAAATCCGAATGTTTGCATCAGTGCTAGGTCAGGTGCAAAAATGGATAATATCGGCCCACTGCATCAAGTACCTCCTCCACAAAGGGTCAAAATTTTGAATAATTGCGGCTCTTATGAAAATGTGATGCAAGAGTCCGATTGTCTTCAAATTCCATCCATTCCTTCTGGTACCTCCCCCACAAAAGGTTGACATTTTGAATATCCATTGAGCTCGCAAATGCGAAATTAACATACGATTCCATATAGGCTTGGCACATCTGAATATATCTATCAATACAGGTTTTGTTATAAAGAGGGTAGAAATCGGACCACTCTTTCTGATACCTTCCCCACAAAGGGTCAAAATTTTGAATAACCAAAACGTTTATAAAACCCGAAAAAAGCATAGGGTTCCCTTTATATCTCACACATACAAACATTTTTGCTAACACAAGACCTATTTTAAAGATGTGATATATCGGCCCGATCTTCACGAAATTGAAAATGGAGGTGGGGCTAGGGTCAGAATAGAACCCTATTTCTTTTGGAGATGTTCGCATAATATTTAGGGGTTGAAATGAACCAAAAACAGAAAAAATCCTGATTTTGCGGTTGCTCTATAGTCCACAATTATAAACAATCGTCGCGAAAGTTTACATGTAGTTAGAGTTTAGGACTGGGCAGAATCCTACCAATTTGGGCGGCCATCGGACAATAATTAGCGGGTAGAATAGACCCTAATTTTTATGTAAGAAAATGGGAACATTTCCACTAAACCGCGAATAATTTCAATCCCAGCCAAATCACAAATACATTAAAAAATAACTTCTGGCTATTAAAGTGATGCTAATAGCCAAGAAATCGGATATATAGAAAAATAGGTACAATATATATGTAAAAGAATTGATCTTATTTACTCTGCTTATAAATCAAGAACCGCTGGGCCGACTTTCACAATTCACATCAATTCGAAATGGTATCTTGCCAGAAAACGATAAAATCTAAGAAAATCGCGGGAAAACATACCAATAAACCAGTAAAGAAAGTCCTAAATGCGACCTGCTGTTTGTTCACAAGAATACATGGACAGACGGACGGACGGACTGACATGCATAAATCAACTCAGAAAGTGATTCTATGCAGATCATCAAAGGGAACTATGGGTCTGTCTCGTTTCCTTTTTCCTATTACAAACAAATGCACAAAGACATAATACCCTGACCACTTTGTGTTGTAGGGTATAAAAAGTGAATATCTTGGTCGATTATTTTTAATTTTTGTCATATTTTTTATCGCATGCGATTTTTTCAATTCGACTTACAATTTTCATTCGTAAATTTTCTAAATTTTTACACCCCCCAACATTACGTTTTAAGGGTATTATATGCATGCCGATCCTCACGAAATTTTGCATGTGGGTAGGGTTAGGGTCAGAATTAAAGCCTATTGTTCTTAAGATGTAAATTTTGAGGTGCAAATAGACTAAAATATTTAATTTTTTCTAATTTTGTAGTCGGTCTATAGGCCACATTTGAAAACTAATTGACACGGAATTTCGCATCAGAAGAGAGTTAAAGACAGGGAAGAAGTCTAGCATTTTGAATGACTGTAAAATGGACCACAACTTTCATGGGAAATTTTTTTTTGATAACTTAACAACACTACGGATTGCATAACTATTGGCCAAATTATTTCAAAAACCGAAATCTTTCAAAATGGATTTGGATATAAGGGGGCTTCGAACATATTGTAGTGTTGTAGGGTATCACATGGTCGGCCCCGCACGACTATTGCCTGCTTGCTTACTTGTTTTATTTCTCTTCATGTTTTTCAAAACACATGCAAACCCAACTTTTACCAAAACAATTTCCACCGAACAAAAATTCAATTACAAGTCCCCCCCTGTGTGTGTGTGTGTGCACACATTCATACATATGTAAAAAATTAAATCCTATTTACTTAGTACTTAACAACTAGAAATATTTATTTTCCACCACCACAACATTGCTCACACACACACACACACACACATGCATATATTTACCCTTAACTTGCCAACATCCCATAGATATAAACTCAACAACATTCTTGAATTAACTTCAACTAATTTGTTATTCACAAAAAAAGTTTCAAAACAAGAAAAAAAAAAAAAACAACGATAGAATTATCAACGTTCAACTACCTGCTTATGCAAACAGAAATGAAGAGGAAGAACAAAAAACGAAAACACAAAACAAAAATTTGTTAAATATGCAACTTACTACAGAAGTTGAGCAAAATTGTCTAACATTAGCATTAGTTGGCATCATCATCATTATCATCATCGTCGTCATCGTCACTAAACATGATGAGGTTTATTATTTTTATACCCTCCACCATACTGTGGAGGGTATATTAACTTTGTCATTCCGTTGTAACTCCTCGAAATACTCATGTCAGACACAACATAGTATATATATTCTTGATCAGCGTAAAATTCTAAGTCGATTTAGCGATGTCCGTATGTCTGTCTGTCTGTCTGTCTGTCTGTCCGTCTGTCCGTCTGTCTGTCTGTCTGTTGTAATCACGCTATCTTTCGAATGAATTGAGATACAAGGCTAAAATTTTGCACACAGGTTTATTTTTACAGTAGGCAGGTTAAGTTCGTAAATGGGCCATGTAGGTCCACGTTTTCATATAGCCCCCTTATAACGGTACCTCCCGGTATTCGATATTTTGATGATTTTAGCGACATTATTCACAGGAATTGTTTCAAATTTGGTATTTGAAGTTCGAAATGGATACTACAGCCTAAGACAGAAAATTGTCTGTGCAGGTCCACGTCTTCGTATAGCCCCCATATAACTGTACCTCCCGATATTTGGTATTTTCATGATTTTAGCGACATTATTAATCGGAATTGTTCAAAATTTGGTATTTGAAGTACGCAATGGATACTACAGCCTAAGACAGAAAATTGTCTGTTCAGGTCTACGTCTTCGTATAGCCCCCATATAACGGTACCTCCCTATATTCGGTATTTTGGTGATTTTAGCGTCTTTATTTACCAAAATTTTTTCAAATTACGCATTTAGAGTTCGTAATGGAAACTCCAGTCTGTGACAATAAATTGTCTATGCAGGTCCAGGTCTTCGTATAGGCCCCATATACCAGTACCTCCCTATATTCGGTATTTTGACAACTTTAGTTACAATACTCACCGAAGTTGTTTGAAATGTCGTATTTGAAGTTCGTAATGG
This sequence comes from Musca domestica, assembly GCF_030504385.1. Taxonomy (NCBI): domain Eukaryota; kingdom Metazoa; phylum Arthropoda; class Insecta; order Diptera; family Muscidae; genus Musca; species Musca domestica. The sequence goes on along the minus strand of NW_026712409.1, from coordinate 20,243,188 downwards.
ATGCTACAAAATATGACAAAAATTGTCTTCGCAGGTTCAGGTCTTCGCACAGCTCCGATATAACGGTACCTCCCTATATTCTATACTTTGATGATTTTAGCTACATTATTCGCGTTTATTTCAAGTTCCGAATTTGAATTTGGTAATGACTCATGACAAATAATGCCTGTGTGGGTCCATGTCGTATAGGCACCAATATAACGGCAATATTCGGTATTTTTAAAATTTTACCAAAATTTTTTCAGGATTTTATTTCCAAATTCGTTCCAAATGGTGGATGGTATTCAATGTTCGGCCCGGCCGAACTTACTGCTTTTTAACTTGTTTTTATTATACTCTCTTGGCCCCCCATTGCCCTCCATTGCCATGCTGACGCTCCATCATCAGAATCTTGTGCCATAATTTATTCAAATATTCAGAGACGGAAATGCAATTCGCTTTTCACTGGGGAGATGGAACTTTTTGCCCTGCCATCAACTTAGTTTTACATTTCCCCGACACTCTGCAGTTCCATTCTCCATTGTTAGTGAGCTAGTGAACGAGTGGGTGTGTGTGCGTTAGTGTCTCTGGAATTTGTTTAACCACAAATATTTGCAAATATTTAAAACTCATTTAGATAAAAAGTTTACTTAATTTTCATGCACATTTTCACTATTGACATATGTCTTGAACATTAGTTGCCAGAAGATTTTTCAACAATTTTCGGCTGACAAGAACATGGTGTAGTTTCGGGGGATTGGGAATAAGAAAATGTAACAAGAATTACTTTATCGATTTGAAATAAGGTTTTTTGTGGGTTGGAATAAATAAATTGTGGAAATTATTAAAATTTTGAAGAGTTTGGGTTTTAAGAATATCTTTCAAGCAAATGGAGCACAGCTAAGCCAGGCTTCGACAGACGTATTAGAAAATAATATTAAAGCATTTTTTTTCGTCAGATACCGGGCGCAATCCTGGAAAAAGTATGCCAAAATTGGGCAAAATTGGACTACGTTAAATTATATGGACCGTACTCTCAATTAAAATAAAAATCGTATGTTTTTTTCCGAACTTTGAAAAATAAACATTTTGTATTTATTTCGGTCAGTTTATGTAAAATTTTTATACCCTACAACACTATGTGTTGAGGGTATTATAAGTTTGATTGGGCCAGAATTTATGTAACACCTCGAAATATTAGTTTCCCATATAGGAAAGTATATATGTATATTCCTAGCTCGCCGAGTTGAGTCGATCTAGCTATGTATGTCCGTCCGTCCGTCTGTCCATGTTAATTTGTAATCTCGCTACAGTTCGCAATTATGGCCCGATCCTAACGAAATTTTGCATGAAGGTGGGGTTAGGGCGAGAATAGAAGCCTATTTCTTTTGGAGATGATCGCCAAATGTTTAGGGGTTGAAATGGACCAAATACTGAAAAAATGTCGGATTTTGCAGTAGCTATACAGGTCGCAATTATAGACCAATCGACGCGGAATTTCGCATGTAGCTAGAGTTTAGGGCAGGGAAGAAGCCTACCAATTTGGGTGGTCATCGGATAATATTTAGCGGGTAAAATAGACCATATCTTTTGTGTTGAAAAAATTCAAAAATTTTCATTAAACCGCGAATATTTTAAATTCCGGCGAAATCACGAAGCCTTGACAAGGTTACTTCGGATATATAGCAAAATATGTGCGATATATATGTCTATCAAAGAAGATATGCTTGAAAGATCTCTTATATGTCGAGAACGGCTGAACTGATTTCGACAGTTCTCATTAATTCAGAATGGCCTCTTGGCAGGAAAGAAAAAACGTCTAACAACGTCTAAAAGTATCTCTCTAAAGATGATAATATTGATTTTGTAAAATTTTCTCATATTTTTTCAATTTTGTCATATTTTTGGCATATTTTCATTATACCCTACAACACTTTGTGTTGGGGGTATTATAAGTTTGATTGGGCCAAAAATTATGTAACACCACGAAATATTGGTTTCCCACATAGGAAAGTATATATGGATCTTCCTAGCTCGCCGAGCTGAGTCGATCTAGCTATGTATGTCCGTCCGTCCGTCTGTCCGTCTGTCCATGTTAATTTGTAATCACTCTACAGGTCGCAATTATGGCCCGATCTTCACGAAATTTAGAATGGAGGTGGGGTCAAGGTCAGAATAGAACCCTATTTCTTTTGAAGATGATCGCATAATATTTAGGGGTCGAAATGGACCAAAAACTGAAATTTATTGATTTTACAGTTGCTCTACTGGTCACAATTATGGACCAATCGACGCGGAAATAAGCATGGAGCTAGGGCTTCGGGCTGGGCAGAAGCCTTCCAATTTTGATGGTCATCGGGTAATACTAAGTGGGTGAAATAGGCCACAATATTTGTGTTATATATAAGTGAAATTTCTATGAAACCGCGACTATTTTTAGTCCCGGCGAAATCATAAATAGACGAACAGGTCGATTCTGACCGTTACGTAGATACCGATAGTAAATATATCGGATATATATATAGCGAAATATATACAATGTGTATATACAAAGGAAAGGAATGTTAGATGGAAAGCTTATATCTCAAGAATGGCTGGACGGATTTTGACAAATTTTGCCAATTCAGAACGCGCTCTTGACATAAAAGTATAAAATCTAAAAAAAAAACGCATAAAAATAAGTCAAAAATGATCTTAATATAGATTTTTTTTGTATTTTGTGACATTTTTTATTTTTTCATATTTTTTATCGCATGCGATTTTTTCAATTTGACTTATAATATTAAGGTGTACATTTTGTAATATTTTTCCACCTTACAACACAGGTTTGGGATATTATATACAGATTGCAATTATCGTCCGATCCTCACGAAAAGGTAGGGTTAGGCTCAATAGGCTAGGCCTATTGTTTTTAAAGATGTCCGCAATATATTTAGGGGTTGAAATGGACCAACAACCAAAAATTTTTCCTGATTTTGTAGTCGTTATAAAGGTCATAAATAGAAACCAAAGGACACGAAATCTCGCATGAAGTTAGAGTTTAGGACAGCGGGTAGAATGGACCACTACTTTTGTCTGAAAAATACAAACATTACTTACAGGCGATAGCCGAAATACACAAAATGATAACTTCTGCCTTTTTTGCTGATTTCGTTGACGAATATAGCCAAATGTCGTGGACAAGAAGATCGTATAGAAGAGTCTAAATTTGGAGATACAGAGGGGTCTCTTGCTTTTGGAGATGATCGCAAAATACGACGGAGTTCGTAAACATTGGGCAAATGTCCCTGGTCAAAATGCTAAGGGTAATATCTGGGCAGTGCTCCGTCACATAATTTCAAAAGCGAAATCTTCCAAAATGGATTTGGACATAAGGGGGCTTCTAATCTATTGTAGTGTTGTAGGGTATCACATGGTCGGCCCCGCACGACTATAGCCTTTGCTTACTTGTTTTCAATTAAACATTTGGTAATATTTCTACAGCTAACAAAACTAAGTAGTTAGGATTTCAGGATATCATATACAGATCGCATTTATGGGCTGATCCTTACGAAATTTTGCATGGGGATAAGATGAGGGTCAGAATAGAAGCCTATTTTTTTTGGAGATGATCGGGGTTGAAGTGGACCAAAAAACTGCAAAATTCAGGTCAGCAGGTCGTAATTATCGCCCGATCCTCACGCACATTTGAATGGGGGTTACCGGACATTGCAAAAGCCAAGCAGTTTTGGATAGCCATCCAAAAATATTCATTGTGTGAAATAATTTGCCAGCTTTTGTAGACAAAATACGAAAATGTCCATTCAAGTGACTTTTTGGAGAATTCACAAATACAGGAAAGACGCACTTCTGACTATTTCGGTAACGCTGATTTCGTTGAAGAATACAGTCAAATGGCTGTATCTCATATAGATGCGTTTCAGTCAAAAACCAATAATAAATGTTAATCATTTGCCACTTCTGAGAGATTATAGGTCTGTGGGAAATATTGGTTCCAGATCTAGGAAGACCATTTAAGTGCAACATCTACCAATAAATTGGAAATGAGCAAATTAGTTTAAGTTGCTATTATTCGAAAATTAGAGAACGAAACCTGATGGTTTTCTTTTATTATTTGTCACAATATCTTGTGGAATTCTTTCGAGTATCTTGCCTATATAAACTGTATCGTTTATTAGTGTTGTAGGGTATTCGACGGTCGGCCCCGCTCGACTGTAGCCTTTGCTTACTTGTTATGATTAGTAATTTTAAAAATTGTTTAAACAAAGTAAATATTATAAACATTTACCAATTTTTAAAACAACTTCACAGGACTTCCTAAATGTTTTCCAAAGACATTATAAAACATCTCAAAAAACAAGTTAAAAAGTATCAGCCGGTATAAATATTTGTAGAAATGTTGGGCAAAATTACAAGAAAGGATATTTATGTCCAATTTTATGCGAAATCATAAATTCCGATAAATTTCATATTCATATCAGTCTTCTTATTGAGAGAAATATTTGAGCATAGCAAGTAGTAAAGAATTGCTAAATTGTTTCGAAAGTTATGACAGATAAAATTATTGGAAATTGTGACACTTTGTGGGTGAAGTACCGGAAGGGGTTCGCAGATAAATATTTGTATGTGTGAAATTTGAAGAGATTTGGATGCTTATTTCGCTTTTTTTGAGTGTACATGTAAGGGGAGGTACCAGAAGAAATGGTTCGATCAATATCACCTTTATACCAGATCTTGTGTTGATAGAAATATTGAGATGTGTCAAGTCTAAATGGAATCGGATGTTAATTTGGCGTTTTATGAGCTTCATGGGTATTCAAAATTTGGACCTTTTGTGGGGGAGGTACCAGAAGAAGTGGACCGATAGATACCATTTTCATAACAGACCTTGGTCTATTAAAACTATTAGGATGTGTAAGAAATTTAAAGACTAACGAATTCTTACATCACATTTTATAAGAGTTGTAATTTTTCAAAATTTTGAACCTTTGTGGGGGAGGTACTTGATGGAGTGGACCGATATTGTCCACTTTCACACCTGAACTAGCACAGATGCAACTATTATGATTTGTAAAGTTCGAGCAAAATCGGATTATCCTTTCTCTTTCTGTGCAGAAAGTATTTTTTTAAAATTTCAACCTTTGTGGTGGAGCTACCAGAAGAAGTGGACCGATAGATACCATTTTGACACCAGACCTTGGTCTATTAGAACTATTAGGATGTGTGAAATTTAAAGACTATCGGATTCTTACATCACATTTTATAAGAGTTTTAATTTTTCAAAATTTTGACCCTTTGTAGGGGAGGTACTTGATGGAGTGGACCGATATTGTCCATTTTCACACCTGACCTAGCACAGATGCAAATATTAGGATTTGTAAAGTTCGAGCAAAATCGGATTATCCTTTTTCTTTCTATACAATAAATTATTTTCTTTGAAAATGTTGATATTTTGTGTGGGAGCTACCAGAAGGAGTGGACCGATATTGCCCATCTCCGAAGTCGATCTAAGTCTGACGAAAATATTATGATGTACCAAGTTTGGATTAAATCGGATACTCCCTTCGCGAGTTATCGTGCATACCAGCAGGCCAGCCAGCCAGACAGACAGCCAGACGGACGAACGGATGGACGGACATCGCTAGATCGACTCCAAATGTCCTGAAACGGATTTGGTCCAAAGAGGCCTACGGTCTAAAACCGTTATTTCGACTAGGCACGTTTTGACCGTATCAAATTGTATATACCCTCTGTAGCTATATGGCTGAGGGTATAATTAGGCTAAACCCCAAAAGACTAAACTATTAAAATAATATTTTTTTAAACCTCATCGAGTCTTATTAAAATTGTCGTTTTTTCTGAAAACTTAGGCATCCAAATATCTTTTAAAAAAAATAAAACAAGTTCCCGTAATTTTAAAAACCGTACAAGTGTTCTTAAAAAAATTATTTAAAATAAACATGATCGACAAAAGGATTTATTTTTTTTTAAAGAAATTGAACAAAAATTTTAACTAATCCGTAATATATATAATCCGTAAAATATTGGATTAAACCACATCCGCAAGGTAATTAAACTCCTACCAAAAACCCTTAAATCAGCTGGCACTTCATTCGTTCAGAAACTAGAGTGATTTTCACAGACGTTGAATCAATATAGAACTTAAAGCTTATAAAGAATATTTACAGGGTGAGATGAAAAAACTTCAACCAACTTCAAACTGCTGTCATTTCTAAGTCACTCGTCCGACAGTTGTTAAAATTATTTCAGTGACAGGTCACCATATTGTTAACAAACGTACAAAAGCATTTTGGGGAGAATTGTCCAGAAAAAAAGGTTATTCGTGATGGAATTCAAGCGTGATAGTGTGATTTCTTTATATTTGGCTGGATAGCCACAAGTGGCTATCATTGAAGAACTCCAGAATTTAAATATGAATAAATCTTTTGTGTCTCGTACCATCGCTCGTTACCGTGATACTGGTAGCGTAGCCCGACGTCAAGGAAGTGGACGGAAGAAAACAGCAACATCAGCAAAAATGGTTCGAAAAGTAAAAAAGCGACTTGATCGAAACCCGCGTCGCAGTGGCCGAAAAATGGCTCGTGAACTGAACATATTGTAATATTCCATTCGGTAAATATTGAAAAATGTGCTCGGGGTAAAGCCATTGAAAATCCAGAAATTGTAAGTACTTACACCGCAACAGAAAGAAAATAGACTCAAAAGAGCTCAAGAGTTGCTTCGCATGGCCGAAAGTGGTAAACCACCGAATTTGGTTTTCTTCAATGGGAAAACATTCGCAGTTTGTAAACCAACATAATGATCGAGTTTACCTGCCAAAGAGGTCAGCTGAAAATGTTCACCTTAGGTTGGCCACCAAAACTCAAGCGCCGACCATGGTGATGGTGTTCGCTCTCCGCTCGTATTAATCGAACGTGGCATCAGAATAAATGCCGAATATTATCGCGAAAATATTCTGGAGGGTATATTAAAGCCTTACACCAAGCGTGTAATATCAGCCCGAATAGTATGGAATTTTGCACATACAATCAAATTATGCCTGAAAATAAGTATGCCAATGTTGATCGAAATCGATTCAGATATAGCTATAGCTCCCATATAAATTGTTCATCCGATTTGTTATTTTTGTCCTCCGCAGTCGTAATATGCACTCTGTAACAACAATATTTGGGGAAATATATCAAATACAGCTCAGAAATACCTTTGCTAAATTTTATGGAGATCAGTTCGGATTTGTATATATCTTCCAGATATAACTTCGTCCGATTTACCATTTATTGTGCACCAAACGTCTGATATTTGTCCAAATGGGATGAAATTTGGCGCTTACGACCGAATTGTCTAGAACCTACTATGTCAAATTTGGTGAAGATCGGTTCACATATAGCTATAGCTCCCATATAAATTGTTCATCCGATTTGTTGTATTTGTTCCCCACAGCCGTAATATGCACTCCGTAACAACGATATTTGGAGAAATATAACAAATACAGCACAGATATATCTTTGTCAAATTTTATCGAGATCGGTTCCGATTTGGATATAACTCCCCTTTATATTATTATCCGATTTCAAATTAATTGTGCACCAAATGGGCAATACAAGTCCGAATTTAAAAGATATAAATGCTTCGGCATATTTAGTCCTTTGAACTTTAAATTATAATTATAATCGTAGCATTTATGATTGAATTCTCCCATAAAAACTTTTAATTGTTATGTGAAGCTCTACTAAATTGGCAAAGTGGTGTGGGGTATCATAAAGTCGGCCCCGGCCGACTCTAGGACATTCTTTACTGATTTTTAATAATTTACACTCCCTAAGTCTTCCTAAAATATATTCTATAAAAAAAATTACCAATCTTCCTTAAGAAATGTTTAAAAGTCTTCGAGTTTGCTTCAATGACATCTTCGAAACCTTCCTTAAAAATATCTCAAAAAAAAGAAAGATCTTAAAACGCCCACAATTTTTCCCCAACAGATTTTTTTAAAATTCCTAATTGTTTTAAAACAACAATAAGTTTAGAATTCTCCTTTCAACAGTTCACTAGGCGTCAAGCGACAAACATTTTGTTTTGAATTTAAAAATTCTATTTTAAAAATTTCTAAATTAATGAAATTACAGTCGTATCCTCTTTAAAATTGATACTTCATAATATTCATAGAAAAACTATAATCCCCAGCCGACAAGATTCTAAATTCAAAATAAAAATAAATCTCGGCATTATCATGAACATCATTACCCAATGCCTTGGAGATTTCAAGACAAATGAGATTTGCCACTAGTTTGCCAACAGCGTCGCTGCGAAACTTTGAACATTTCTGCAAAAAAAAAAAAAAAATAAATAAATAAATAAAAAACTGACATCTGTACCACTTGAAAGTTGCAATAAACTACAACAACAGATAAAAGTTGTAAATGTTGTTGCTGCTGTTGTTCGTTGTGCAAATGTGTGTGTGAGAGAGTATACGAGTTTTCAGTAAAATCAACAACTTTTGTTTACAAAGTAGCAATCTTAGCCATAAATGCGAAACTACATGGGTTAGAGGTATCATCAGGAGCCATGAGCCCCACCAGCAGCAGCAACAGCAGCCACATCATTTGTTGCAATACCCACTACAACACATACACACCCACACATTTATATGTTCTCACTACGAAGGACTTAGTGTAGGCCTATGAAATAGGCAGCGGAAAAAAAAAAAACAACAACCAAACTATGCCAAGGGAAATTTTTAAGGGATTTCGTTCATTGTGCCTGGTGTTAGGTAGACAAACAGCAGCAAGGAATGCCGAGTGAAAGAGTTCGAAGGTAGTTAGCCGAACTTGATCTGAATACATGCAGATGGGCTGAAGAAGAAACATTGAGAGCACAACTTGTAAACCTACCAAATAACAATCTTCAACAACAAAATAATTCTTTGAACTTACAAATGTTAGAGCTGGCCGTCAAAGTTTGTTTCTACAAATGTTTCGTTAGCACAAACACATACACACACATAGATACTCTCAAAGACAGTGGTATTTTATTTCAAGGTTGGAATGGGGTGAGGGGATTGAATTCGCCAGGGTATAATTTTAATAATAGTTGAAGGGAATGAAAATTATTGAAATATAAATGGTTATTTGTTAAGGATTGCTGAGTGGAGTGATGGTAAGTAATTAGAAATGAAAATCCGAATTAAGAAAGGAAATGTTTGTTGGAAAATGCGAAAATTAGCGGTCTTATTTTATAACAAGTAAACGCCCACAAGTAAAGGCTATAGAATTTTCCATAAAAAAAGTTATTCGTGATTCAAGCGTAATAATGTGATTTCTTTATATTTTTTTCTGGAAAAACGCGAGTGGCTATCGTTAGAGCACTCCAACATTTAAATGTCTCATACCATCGCTCATTACCGTGATACTGGTAGCGTAGCCCGACGTCAAGGAAGTAGGCGGAAGAGCACGGAAACATCAGCAGAAATGGCTGGAAATGTAAAGAAGCTACTTGATCGAAACCCGCGTCGAAGTGGCCGAAAAATGGCTCCTGAGCTGAACATATCGCAATATTCCATTCGGCAAGAACTGAAAAATGAGCTCGGGTAAAGCCATTGAAATTCCAAAAAGTCCAAGAACTTACACCGCAACAGAAAGAAAATAGACTAAAAAAAAGTTAAATGGTTGCTTCGCTTGGCCGAAAGTGGTGAACTGCCGAATTCGGGTTTCTCCTATGAGAAAACATTTGTTGTCCAGCAGTTTGTTAACAAATAGAATGATCGTTTTTACTTGCCAAAGAGGTCAGCTGAAAATGTGCACCTTCGGTTGGCCACCAGAACTCAAGCGCCAGCCATAGTGATGGTGTAAGCCGCCATAAAAGCCGACGGTCTCGCTCCATCATATCTTCATAAATGCCGAATATTATCGCGAAAATATTCTGGAGAATGTATTAAAGCCTTGGGCACGCAAACATTTTGACCGCAGACCTTGGACATTCCAACAGGACTCAGCACCATCACACTCAGCATGCGCAATCCAAGAATGGTTACAAAAGGTGAGGTTCCTCACTTTATTTCCAGGGCACAATGGCAGCGAAAATCTCCAGATACCAATCCGTTGGACTATTGTGTCTAGAGTATTGTGGAAAGCAAGGTTGGCACTAAAAAATATCAAAGTGTCGATAACCTCAAATGGGCCAAAATACCGCAAAATTGGGGCAGAGTGTGAACGTTTCATTGGTCGCTTGAAGACCATAGATCATGCCAAAGATGACCAATTCGAACAAATCTAAACAAATTCTAAAATGTGATGCTATTTTCGACATTTTTTGCTTTCATTTAATAAAATTAAAAAAAAAAAACAAAATTAAAAGTTATTGCATTTGTGTTTGTTGCAGATTTTTATCTCACCCTATGTGTTGTATTTATTTTGCTATGTATCCGATGTCTTGGCTACCGGCATCACATTAGTGGTCAGAAGTGACCTTTTAATGTATTTGTGATTTGGCCGGGATTATAAATATTCCCAGTTTAGAGGACATTTTCAGATTTTCTACATAAAAGTTATGATTGGTTTGCACGCTAAATGTTTTCCGATGACTGCCGAAATTGACAGGCTTTTGCCTAGTCCTAAACTCTTACTCTATGCAATTTTCCGCGTCGAATGTTTCATAACTTTGGCTGCATAATCAGGAAAGTGTTGTGTTTTTGGTTCATTTTAAACCCTAAATATTTTGCAAACATCTCCAGGGTTCTAGGGTTCTATTCTGACGGAAACCTCACCTCCATTTTACCATTTTTGGAGGATCAGGCCATAATTGCGTAGCTTGATGATAACATGGACAGAGGGACAGAGGGACAGAGGGACGACCATACAAAGCTACATCGACTCCGCTCGACGAGATATATAATATAGGCTCCTATGTGGTGGGAAACCAATATTTCCAGGTGTTACATGAGTTTTGGCCTTATAATACCCCAAAAGCATATTGTTGTGGGGTATAAAAACTCTAAAGGTTTTTAGAACAGTGTGGCTTGTTTGTTCGGGATACCGTAGTATTTTGTTTTTGCAAAATGGTCTGGCTTTATCCTTTTATTGTTGTTTTTATAAAAACAACGTTTGTTTATTAGTGGAGAACGATGGTAATGTTTACCAGGGGGTAAGGCAGGGAATACCTAGGTTTCGGAAAGAGCCACCAATCCTCATCAGTTCCCTTGTTTTTGCCTGGGATATTCTCCCCAGAAGTTATTTTAAAAATAACTTCTATGACAAAAAACATTTTTTTTTTACCCAAGTGACGAGATCGTAAGCTCAATAGAAGAGCTTACGGTATCCCGAACAAACAAGCCACACTGTTCTATTAATAGACAAGGCACGGTCGACGAAGGGGTTTTTGTTGTAACAGACAAAACCAACTTACATGGTTATGCTACTTCGTTCAGGCTGAACGAAAGCATAACAAGTGGAGAAAGATGTAAATGTTTATAAGTGCGGTTGTAAGATTTAGAAGACTTTCCAAGAGAATTTTAGTTTTATTTAATTCTTTGGTTCCTCTTCTATTGAGCTTACGATCTCGTCACTTGGGTAAAAAAAAATGTTTTTTGTCATAGAAGTTATTTTTAAAATAACTTCTGGGGAGAATATCCCAGGCAAAAACAAGGGAACTGATGAGGATTGGTGGCTCTTTCCGAAACCTAGGTATTCCCTGCCTTACCCCCTGGTAAACATTACCATCGTTCTCCACTAATAAACAAACGTTGTTTTTATAAAAACAACAATAAAGGGATAAAGCCAGACCATTTTGCAAAAACTAAAGGTTTTTCATTAAATAAATTTTTTATAGACTCCGTAAGATTTTTCCTTGTTCTGACGCAAAACAGATAAAAATAGATCCAGCTTTCATACAAACCATAAAAGAATTTAGACCTAGTTCCGACGAAAATATTCTGAAGTTTTGGCAGAATATATATAATATATAGTTGAAAATTTTGGTAAAGACAGTTCCAGCATTTAATATATAATCGACAAAAATGTGTCCCCCTTTCAGTGAAAAATTAGAGAAGATAGGTCCACGTTTTGATGCAAAACTGAAAAAAAATTATCCAAGTTTTATAAAACCTAAAAACGTGGATCCTTATTTTGATGAAAAATACGTTCAGATGTATGAGTTGCATTTTTTGCTTTCCTTGTAACGCCATTAAAAAATAAAAACAAAAATTGCTTCCAGAAATACGAACTTCTTTAAGGTTTCAAACCACAGTCCCCTCACAAACTCGAATCCAATACTCCTTTCAAATGTGGCTGCTTACGTTTTTTTTCAACTTTGCCTGTGGTAGCGAGCAAAGTTCAACCAACATTGTGGTCCGCCTGGGTGTGTGTTGAAATGTCTTCGTAGCTGTTGTTGTTGTAGTTGACGGTGTCAGTGTGTCGGCATTTTTAATGTGGCAACAAATGATACATGACATGAAGACACCGCAACAGTGTCAAGTGTTGGCACCATGTCTCTTTCCCCGTCGTCTTAGACGTCTTCTTCTTCATCACTAGCTTCTTTGCAACAACGACGACAAGTAACAACGGCTGCAACAACGCCAAACGTTGCCACAACAAAGCCAAAACAACCAGCCAGCCAAGCCAAACATCAAAAGTTATAGCTAAGAAAAACGCCGGAGAGAGAGTTACAAATGTTCTCCAGCGTAAAGTATTTTCAAAGAATAGCAACACTTCAACCGCTAAATGGCGAATTATTATTAGAAGCTAAAAAAGGAAAAGTAAACTTGTCTAGTTTGTTACTGCACGAGTGAGGTCTAGATTTGTTGGGGCAAGTTTTTGGTAAAAGTGACGATTTGATAACAAGAGTATGAAAAAGTCAGATAATGAAACGAAGAGAAGGTGTTGCTTTAAAAAAAATATGAATTGCGTTGAACTTTGACTTTGTTTTAGTTACAGGTTTTTATACCCTCCACCATAGTATGGAGGGTATTTTAAGTTTGTCATTCCGTTTTTAACATCTCGAAATATACATTTTAGACCACACAAAGTATACAAATTCTTGGTCAGCATAACATTCAATATCGATTTAGCAATGTCCGTCCGTTTGTCCGTCTGTGGAAATCACTCTATCTTCCGAACGTCTTTTGGTACTTAAAATGGGCCATGTAGGTCCACGTCTCCGTATTTTGGCGGCATCATTTACCGGAATTGTTTAAAATTTGGTATTTGAAGCTCGTAATGAATACTACAGCCTATGACAGAAAATTGTCTGTGCCGGTCCACGTCTTCGTATAGCACCCTTAAAACGGTACCCCCCCCCCCCCCATATTCGGTATTTTGATGATTTTAACGATATTATTCACCAGAATTTTTTTTTTTCAAATTTCGTATTTGAAGTTCGTAATGGATACTACAGCGAATACCAGAAAATTGTCTGTTCAGGTTCACGTTTTATAACCCCCATGGTACCTCACTATATTCGTTTCGCATTTGAATATTGTAATAGGTTATGACAAAAGTTGCCTAAAAGTTGTCACTAATATACGGCTACTTTCTGTATTGTGAGGGAGGTGCCAAAGGGAATGGAGTCATGTTTTCCACCTTCACACGAAATCTTGTGTTGGCACAAATACTGGGATGTGTTAAATTCGAAGACAGTCAGACCCTAATTTCTCATTTCATGAGATATATAAATATTCCAAATTTTGACCCTTTACCTGTATATAAAACTGAAACCAACTTGAGACTGCTTTCATTTCTAAGCCACTCGTCCGACAGCTGCTAAAATTATTCCAGTGACAGCTCATTATATTTTTTACAAGCGTGCAAAACATTTTGGTGAGAAATTTCCAGAAAAAAAGTTATTCGTGATGGAATCCGAGCGTGATAGTTCGATTTCTTTCTCGTTAGAGTCCTCCAGCATTTAAATGTGAATAAATCTGTTGTGTCTCGTACTATCGCTCGTTACCGTGATACTGGTAGCGTAGCCCGACGTCAAGGAAGTGGACGGAACAAAACAGCAACATCAGCAGAAATGGGTTGGAAAGTAAAGAAACGACTGGATCGAAACCCGAGTCGCAGTGGCCGAAAAATGGATCGTAAGCTGAAGATATCGCAATGTTCAATTCGGCAAATAATGAAAAATTAGCTAGGGGTAAAGCCATTGAAATTCCAAAAAGTGCAAGAACTTACACCGCCAATGAAAAAAAAATAGACTCAAAAGAACAGAAGCGTTGCTTCGCTTGGCCGAAAGTGGTAAACTACTGAATTTGGTTTTCTCCGATGAGAAAACATTCGTTGTCCAGCAGTTTGTAAACATCCAAGAATGATCGTGTTTACTTACCAAAGAGGTCAGCTGAAAATATGCACCTTCGGTTGGCCACCAGAACTCAGCCTCAAGACGGCCATGGTGATGGAGTGGGTAAATTAATCGACCATGGCATCAGAATAAATGCCGAATATTCTAGAGGCTGTATTAAAGCCTTGGTCACGCAAACATTTTGGTCGCAGACCTTGGAAATTCCAAAAGGACTCAGCACCATCGCACTGAGCTCGCGCAACCCAAGAATGGTTAAAAAATTAGGTTCCTCGTTTCATTTCCAGCGTACTATGGCCACCAAAAATCTCCGGATACCAATCCGTTGGACTATTGTGTCTGGAGTATTTCGGAAAGCAAGGATGGCACTAAAAATATCAAAGTGTTGATCACCTCAATCAAGCGCTTCGCCTGGAATGGGCCAAAATACCGCATGCGGGCAGCGTGTGACGGTTTCATTGTCCGTTTAAAGGCCATACTTCGTGGCTAAGGTGATCAATTCGAACAAATCTAAACTTATTCTTAAATTTAATGCTTTTTCCGAAATTGTTTGCTTTCATTCAATAAAGTTTAAAAGAAAAATGTTAAAAATATGGCGTTAAACTTTGTTGCAGTTTTTTTATCCCACCCTGTAAATATATGATGGAGGTATATTTTGGATTGGATTGATTGGAGTTTGTGAGGATTGCACAAAATTGGATGATCCTTTCTTGTTCTACAAGGTAAATAATTTTCTCTAAATATGTTGACCTTTTGTGAGAGATGTATCGGTAGGAGTGGTACTATATTGCCCATCTCCCAACTCGAACTAAGTTTTATAATAATATTACGATGTACCAAGTTTAGATCAACCCGGATACACACTTCGAGTGTTCCCATATGCATCAGCTATCCAGACGGGCGAACAACCCTAGGTCGACTCCAAATGTCCTGAAAAGGATTTGGTACACAGAAACCCAGGGTCTATAACCGTTATTTCGTTATTTTGGTTGTATCAACCCTCTGAAGCTATATGACTGAGAGTATAAAAATAAACTGAATTTCCAATCCTAAAAGTACAAAACTGTCAGAGTAGTAACAATTTCAGGTGTCGCATTGAAATGAAATATGCCCATTGGTTATGATTCAACAACCTACAACACTATGTGTTGGGGGTATTATAAGTTTGATTGGGTAAAAAATTATGTAACACCACGAAATATTGGTTTCCCACATAGGAAAGTATATATGGATCTTACTATCTCGCCGAGCTGAGTCGATCTAGCTATGTATGTCCGTCCGTCTCGCCGTCTGTCCATGTTAATTTGTAATCACTCTACAGGTCGCAATTATGGCCCGATCTTCACGAAATTTAGAATGAAGGTGGGGATAGGGTCAGAATAGAACCCAATTTCTTTTGGAAATGATCGCATAATATTTAGGGGTTGAAATGGACTAAAAACTGAAAAAATTCCTGATTTTGCAGTTGCTCTACAAGTCGCAATTATAGACCAATCAAAGTTAGCATGACGCTAGAGCTTAGGGCTGGGCAGAAGCCTTCTAATTTTGATGGTCGTCGGGCAATATTTAGTGGGTGAAATAGGCCACAACATTTGTGTTAAATAAAAGTCAAATTTACCATTAAACCGCGAGTATTTTTAGTCCCGGCGAAATCACAAATAAACGAACAGGTCAATTCTGACCGTTACGTAGATGCCGATGGTAATTATATCGGTTATATAAAGCGAAATATACACAATGTGTATATACAAAGAAAGGGGATGTTAGTTAGAATGCTTATATCTCAAGAATGGTTGTACCGATTTTGACAAATTTTGTTAATTAAGAATGCCCTCTTGACATAAAAGTATAAAATCTAAAAAAAATCGCAGAAAAATATGCCAATAATGATGTTTATCTCGATTTTGTAGTATTTTGTGACACATTTTTATTTTTTCATATTTTTTATCGCATGCGATTTTTTCAATTTGACTTATAATATTTTGTTATATTTTTTCACCTTACAATACAGGTTAGGGATATTATATAAGTATTGCAAATGTCGTCCGATTCTCACGAAAATTTTCACAAGGGTAGGCTGGGGTAGGTGGGCTCAGAAGTGCTAGGCCTATTGTTTTCAAAAATGTCCGCAATATATTAGGGCTTGGACCAACAACTAAACATTTTCCTGATTTTACAGCCGTTATAAAGGTCACAAATAGAAACCAAAGGACACGAAATCTCGCATAAAGTTAGAGTTAGTATAGCGGGTACAATGGACCAGTAATTTTGTGTGAAAAAAATACCAGCATTACTTACAGGCGATATCCGAAATACACAAGTGGCGAACTTCTGGCTTTTTATACTGATTTCGTTGACGAATATAGCCTAATATCGTAGACAAGCCAATCATATAGATGAGTGTATATTTGAAAATACTGAGAGGCCTCTTACTTTTGGAAATGATCGCAAAATATTTAGGGGTTCATATAAACCAAAAACAGAAAAAAATTCCTGATCACACAATTTAAGCCGATCGACACGCCTGAAGCGAAATCTTCCAAAATGGAATTGGACATAAGGAGACTTCTAATATATTGTAGTGTTGTAGGGTATCACATGGTCGGCCCCGCATAACTATAGCCTTTGGTTACTTGTTTTCAAAATATTTCCACAAACTAACTATAGGATCTATACCGGACAGAGCACCTTCCTCCGAAAACCGAACCAAAAATATTTGTTCTCAAAGGCTCAAATAGTTTTTCACGCTATTGGCTGATGGCAGTTATTTTTAAGCCGTCTTTTGTTACAAAGGATTCATATTTCATATGGCCTATTAGTGAATAAAAGTTTGGAGAATATCACTTCTAGTCTTTGATGTGTGTTGGTGGTTAGGTTAGTGCCAAGTTAACATGACAAATATAACAGCCCGTAACACACACACACACACCACTACAAAGAGAGGTGGCAACAAGAAAAACATTTTTTTGAGAACAATAAGTTCATGTCGTTTTTGTTGTAGTTGTTGCACAGCCCTGTGTTGTAGTTGTGCAATTGTCGGTAGTCGAGGGTACTTTACAATATTCTGACTATTTGACAGTTAACAGGCGCGTCTGCGGTTATGACACAGACAACAGCCAGTAATTGTTCCTTTGTGGGGCGGCGCGGCTCTCTGAAGTGTGGTGTGGTTCTGTTTGTTTTGCCGCTGTTGCCTGCCTATTGTGGGGCGTATACATGCAATTTTTTGTCGTTGTCGTTGTCGTTGTTGTTCTTGTTTTTTTTTCTATTTCATTTTAGCAAACAAATATGTGGCTGTTCATTTTTTGTTGTTGTTTAGAAATGACTTGTCTTTTTGGCCAAACATAGGAAAAACATGCCTTCATTAGGGCTATATGAAAGCAAAAACAAAACAAATATGTGTTGTAGTTTTTGCTGTTGTCTGAGATTAGACATGCCTAGTACTTACAAACAATCACTGACACACTGGCATAGCGTGATATACGATTTATGTTAACTGGCTGTGGAGATAATAACAATTCAAATGAAAATAGAAAAGAAAAAAGAAAAAAAACAAATAAAACAAGTCATGAAAAAGATTAACATGTCAAGGACGCGGTTATTTGGCTTAGACAGTGTCAAGGGCAACAATGTAATGGCTTACAATGGATAATAGGTTGGTGAACGGGAGAGAGAGCGTGGAATGTTTGTAATATTTTCCAGACTTTATTGTAAAGTGAAGTGCAGTTGTAGTGCGGAGGAAAAAGGTTAACTGAGTTTAAAGATGGTTAATAATCTGCTTTTTGCGTTGCAGAATTCTGCCAAAGAGTGTGGTTTTAAGGGAAAATATTAATGGGATTTCCATGAAATGGGGTATTTAATCTTCATTCAGTCATTCTTTCATTTTTTGAGCGTTTTGTTGTTCAAATCATAAACCCTTTGTGGGGGCAGTACGAGAGGGAATGGTCCGATCTCTACCATCTTTGTAAAATAACTTCTGTTGATAGAAATATTGAGATGTGCTAAGTCGGAATGGAATCGGATGTTAATATCGCTTTTTTATAAGCTTCATGGATAATTAAAATTTTGACCTATTTTGGGGCAGCTACTTAATGGTGTTGACCGATGTATCCCATCTTCACTTCAGACCTTAAATTAATAAGTTGTTGCAGTTGGTCTCTTATTTAACAATTTATAAGATTTATAGATATACAAAATATAAACCCTTTGCGGGGGAGGTACTTGATAGAGTCGACCGATATTGTTCATTTTCGCCTGATTACACACAGAGGGAACCTAATATTTCGAGACACATTTCGAAAACATTTAATAAAGAACTCGGAGAATATAAAGACATCCTTGGTTTAATTAACAAATTATTGGTTTAAAAAATGGAGCATGTCGGCCCACCACCTCGATTTCAAAATTTTTATACCCTCCACCATACATAGTATGGAGGGTATATTAAGTTCGGCATTCCGTTTGTAACTCATCGAAATAATAATTTTAGACCCAACAAAGTATATATATTCTTGATCAAGCGATTTAGTCTTGTCCGTCCATCTATACGTCCGTCTGTCCCTCTGTTGTAATCACGCTAGAGTAAAACTAATAAAGATATGAAGCACCGATCTGTCTTTTGTCCGCAGGCAGGTCAAGTTCGAAGATGCGCTGTATCGGTCCACGATATCGTATAGCCCCCATATAACGGTACCCCTGATATTCGATATTTTAATGATTTTAAACAACATTTTTTAATGAAATTTCCTGAAATTCTAAACAAGCAGTTCTTTACGACTACTTTACTCCCAGAAAAAAAATGTCTACATAGGTCCATGATATCACGTATCCCCCATATAACGGTACTTCCCGATATTCGGTATTTTGATTTTTGTACTCACATTTTTCAAATAAATTGTCTGAAATGTCGCACAAGGAGTTATCTTCAAGAGCTTTACCCCCTGAAAAAGAATTGCCTATATAGGTCCACAATATCATATAGCCGCCATACAATGGCTCCCCGTGATAGTCGGTATTTTGATGACTTTAGCCACATTGTAAGTATTTTATCCCCTAGAAGGGAATTGTCTGTACAGGTCCACGATAATGTATAGCTCCCATATAACGGTTCCCGCGATATTCCGCATTTTAAAAATTGCAGCCAAATTTTTAATGGAGTTGCCTTAAAATGCACAAAAGGACTTCCTTGTAAGTACATTACCCCCTGGAACAGAATTGTCTATATAGACCGACCATATCATATATCCTCTATATAACGGTTCCTCCCGACATTCGGTATTTTGATGATTTTAGCCACATTTTTCAATTGAATAGTCTGAAAATCCACACAAGGAGTTCCTTCTGAGTACATAACCCTGTAAGAGAATTGTCTATATAGGTCTACGTTTTAACGCTACCCTCGAGATATTTGGTATTTCCACGACTTTCGCCGGAATTGCGTCAAATTTCGTATTTGAAGTTCGTCTTCGTATAGCCGCAATATAAAGATTTTCATTTGAACGGGATTTTTTTTTTTGAAAATTTTAAATTTTTTTCCGAATGGTGGAGGTTATAAAAAGTTCGAACCGACCAAACTAAGTTTCTTCCTTACTTGTTATTCTTTATACCACATACAGGGTTGCCCATATTCGACGGACCCATCTGGCAATGTCATAACTTTTAACAGAGATGTCACATCGCTCAGTTTTATACCATGAACCAAAACACGCCACGCGAGCGCTCTGAAATAGTTGAAATTTACATTCAACAGAAGAAGTCAATTGAAAAAAGAAAATGTGAGAAGTGCGCCTTCTAAGAACAACATTAAGCGTTTATACGAAAAATTTTCGACTGGTAAGGCTCCAATCTGAAGAGGCCATATAAAAGTCGACCAAGGCGATCGGCCGAGAATATCGCTGCCGTACGAGCCAGTGTTGAGAGGTCCCCAAGAACATCCCAAAAACGCCGTTCTCAGCAGTTGGGCATGGCTCGGTCCACTTTACAACGGATTATTCGCATTGATTTGCATTTGTTCCCGTACAAAATTCAATTGACGCAAATAATGTTGCCTGCGGACAAGCCTCGTGGATTGGAATGGGCCCAAAGAGTCATCGAAATAGCCGAAGATGACGAGCAATTTTGGAACAAAATTATCATGTCCGATGAAGCCCATTTCACATTGAATGAGACCGTAAATAAGCAAAATTGCCGTTTTTACGCCACGGAAAAACCTCAGAAGATTCAAGAAGGGCATCTTCATGACGAAAAAGTCACAGTTTGGTGCGGCGTTAGTGCGAAAACGGTCATTGGGCCGTTTTTCTTCCAAAATGAAAATGGCCATGCTGTTACCATCAATCAGGAGCGTTATCGCGACATGATGACCAATTCTGTGATGCCAATTATTCGTCGAAAGCGTATGAGGCAGTTCTGGTTTCAACAAGACGGGGCTCCACCGCACACAAGTTGCATAACAATCGATTTTCTGAAGAATTTGTTTCCCGGCCGTTTCTTCTTGTGGGGATATTCGAAGTCAAAGGTTAACGTTAACAAGCCAAGGACCGTAGAAGAGCTCAAGGACAACATTCGTGAAGAAATAGCCGATTTTCCGGCCTAAATGTTGGCAAAAACGATGGAAAATGCAGCAAAAAGGGCACAATACGTCATCAACGCCAGAGGCGGCCATTTGAGAGATATCCTATTCAAAAATTGATGTAAACAAATCTACTTGGAACAAATTAAATGATTAACATTGCCAACCATAAAATTTTTATTTTTTTCTTTGATTTAAAAAAAAAAAAAAAAAAAAAAACATGGGTCCGTTGAATATGGGCAACCCTGTAGTGGTAAGTGTATTATGTTCTTGTGTATTCGTTTGTGACATGGAGAAGGAAGCGAGATTGATCCATAGTTACTTTTGAGAATCTTCACAGAATCATTTTCTGAGTCGGTTTATGAATGTCCGTCTGTCTGTCCATATATTTTTGCAAAATACAGGTCGCGTTTAATATCCGATTGATATGAAATTTTCCATATAAAAATGTTTTCGGCCCAAGGACGAACCCCTTTTGAAATTGGTGTGAATCGGTGCAAATTTAGATATAGCTTCCATACATATCTTCAACCGATTTCGGATTAATTGTGCTCTAATTGGCCAATATCAGTCCAAATGACCTGAGATTTAATACATCTGAGCGAATTCAGTGTAGAAGCAAGTCCATCAAACTTGAAAATTGGTTCAGATATAGCTATAGCTTCCATATATATGTTTCATCCGATTACGGTCCCTCACATGCCCTCCAAAAGAATTATATTTGGTACAAGTTAACTTTTGTAGCTCAAAAAAGCCTCTTTCAAATTTTATGGAGATCGGATCATTTTCAGGTTTATTTGTACCTAATGGCAAATTTTAGCCTAAATGGAGTGAATTTTTGGTACTCCCGTCGATATTCAGTACAGAAGCATGAGTTGGATAAAGTTCCCAAATTATGAATAGTCTAAAGCATTCAAATAAGGTTCATACGTTTTTATACCCTACAACACTATGTGTTGGGGGTATTATAAGTTTGATTGGGCCAAAAATTGTAACACCCCGAAATATTGGTTTCCCACATAGGAAAGTATATATGGATCTAACTATCTAGCCGAGATGAGTCGATCAAGCTATGTATGTCCGTCCGTCCGTCTGTCCATCTGTCCATGTTAATTTGTAATTAAGCTACAGGTCGCAATTATGAACCGATCCTCACGAAATTGAAAATAAAGGTGGGGTTATGGTCAAAATAGAACCCTATTGTTTTTGGAGATGACCGCACGATATTAAGGGGTTAAAATGGAACAAAAACAGAAAAAATCCTGATTTTGCAGTTGCTCTATAGGCCAAAATTATAAACCAATCGACGCGAAAATTTACATGGAGTTAAAGTTTAGGAATGGGCAGAAACCTACCAATTTGGGCGGCCATTGGGCAATAATTAGCAGCTAAAATAGACCCTAACTTTTATGTAAGAAAATAGCAACATTTCCACTTAACCGCGAATGTTTTCAATCCCAGCCAAATCACAAATACATGAAAAGATAAATTCTGACCATTACAGTGATGCTAATAGTCAGGAATTCGGATATATAACAAAAAAGGTACAATATATTTGTAAAATAATTGATCTTATTTATTCTGCTTATAAATCAAGAACCGCTGGACCGATTTTCACAATTCCCATCAATTCGGAAAGGTCTCTTGCCAGAAAACAATAATATCTAAGAAAACCGTGGAAAAATATACCAATAAAAAAGTGAATATCTTCTGTCGTTTTTTATACCCTACACCACAAGGTGGTAAAAGGAAACGAGATAGACCCATAGTTCCTTTTGATGATCTGCATAGAATCACTTTCAGAGTTGATTTATGCATGTCAGTCCGTCTGTCCGTCCGTCCGTCCGTCCGTCCGTCTGTCCATGTATTCTTGTGAACAAAATGCAGATCGCATTTATTATCCGATTGAGATGAAATTTTGCAAACAACATTTGTTTGGCCCAAGGACAAACCCTATTGAAATTGGAGATAAGCGGTAAAAATTTAGATAAAGCTCCCATATATATCTTCGTCCGATTTGCCTTTTATTGTGCACCAAACGTGTAATATCAGCCCGAATAGTATGGAATTTTGCACATACAACCAAATTAGGCCTGAAAGTACGCCAAATTTTATCGAAATCGGTTCAGATATAGCTATAGCTCCCATATATATTGTTCATCCGATTTGTTATTTTTGTCCTCTGCAGCCGTAATATGCACTCTGTAACAACAATATTTGGGGAGATATATCAAATGCAGCTCAGAAATACCTTTGCTAAATTTTATCGAGATTGGTTCAGAGTTAGATATAGCTCCCATATATAACTTCGTCCGATTTACAATTTATTGTGCACCAAACGTCTAATATTTGCCCAAATGGGATGGAATTTGGCACATACGACCGAATTTAGTCTAGAAGGTAGTATGCCAAATTTGGTGAAGATCGGTTCAGATATAGTTATAGCTCCCATATATATTGTTTATCCGATTTATTGTATTTGTTACCCACAGCCGTAATATGCACTCCGTAACAACGATATTCAGGGAAATATATCAAATACAGCTCAGAAATATCTTTGCCAAATTTTATCGAGATCGGTTCAGATTTGGATATAGCTCGCATATATATTTTTATCCGATTTCAAATTAATTGTGCACCAAATAGGCAATACAAGTCCGAATTTAAAAGATACAAGTGCTTCGGCATATTTAGTCCTTTGAATTTTAAATTATAACTATAATCATATCGTGTATGATTGAATTCTCCCATAAAAACTTTTAATTATTAAGTGGAGCTCAACTAAATTAGCAAAGTGATGTAGGGTATCATAAAATCGGCCCCGCCCGACTTTAGGACTTTCTTTACTTTTTTTTTTTTTTTTTCAATGTTTGTCATATTTTTTATCGCATGCGATTTTTTCAATTCGACTTACAATTTTCATTCGTAAATTTTCTAAATTTTTACACCCCCCAACATTACGTTTAAGGGTGTTATATGCATACCGATCATCTTGAAATTTTGCATGTGGGTAGGGTTAGGGTCAGAATTAAAGCCTATTGTTCTTAAGATGTAAATTTTGAGGTGCAAATAGACTAAAATATTTAATTTTTTCTAATTTTGTAGTCGCTCTATAGGCCACATTTGAAAACTTATTGACACGGTATTTCGCATCAGAAGAGAGTTAAAGACAGGGAAGAAGTCTAGCATTTGACTGTAAAATGGACCATAACTTTCATGTGAAGTTGTTTTGATTATTTAACAACACTACGGATTGCATAAATATTGGCCAAATTCTCCTGGTCAAAAACACTAAGGGTAACCTCTGGGCGGGGCACCTTGACATTATTTCAAAAACCGAAATCTTTCAAAATGGATTTGGATATAAGGGGGCTTCGAACATATTGTAGTGTTGTAGGGTATCACATGGTCGGCCCCGCACGACTATAGCCTTTGCTTACTTGTTATAAGATTATTTTGTTACGGAGGCTCTACTAAATACGCATAGTGGGGTAGGGTATCACATAGTCGGCCCTGACCGACTTCTAACCATAACTTGTTTCGTTTTTGTGTTCCTCTTTCATTTTATAGGAGCCCTAAGTAAACTTTCCAATAAAGCGAGATCTCTACCTGCAATAGTATAGCCAATTTACTGTAAAATTTCCCTTTCCAAGAATATTCATTCTTTGTAGAGCAACAAACATATATATCAAGGTATTGCAACCGGTGTTGAAAAAAATTGTGGTGAAGGGAAAAACTTTTGAATTTCGGAAGAATTTTAATAAGTATTTTTATTAATAGCAGCTGCCAACATCCTGTGCCTACAGGAAACCTCATAGATATAAGTAAATATTTAATTTTCTCCCACATTGAAGAACGTTATTTCCTTTTTTCCAGCCTATCTTTGAAAGCTTCAATATAGCTCCCTAATTACAATGAATTTACACTAGATTTTTGCCAGTTTCCTCTTGGCTGTTCTTGATTTTTTTCACCGTGCCCCGCTTAAATGATTATTTATGAAAACAATGGCCTGAGAAAATCTGCCAGTTTGTGTAATAATCACGCTTGGCTGATTCTTAGAATTCTTACTCTTCGTACTACAACAGTACTGCTTCCATGCGGTTGCCATGACTGCTGTTCTCCTTGTTGTTTTTTACCTCTCACAATGAGCTAGATTTTTTTACAAACACTTTTTTTTTAATCCAGCTATGCCATAACAGGAAGTGAGATTGAAATTGTTGGGAAAAAATGTGGGGGACCAGAATAAACCAACCAACTGACAATGGAAGGTCTAGTCGGAAAAGCGGATATATACGTTTGATACTCAATAACGTTGTCCATTTGGATGGTAGTTTATGTAGGTGATTATGTGAGCGTGTGTGTGTGTGTGTAGATTTTCTTTTGCCTTATGACAACACAAACATACACACAAAATTATCAAG
Organism: Musca domestica; assembly: GCF_030504385.1. NCBI lineage: Eukaryota > Metazoa > Arthropoda > Insecta > Diptera > Muscidae > Musca > Musca domestica. The sequence goes on along the minus strand of NW_026712409.1, from coordinate 20,217,919 downwards.
TCCATACAATGTGCGTTTTTTCTTCTTCTTTGTCTCATTCTGGCCGGAATTAATATGAAAGTCCATTAAAGCCTTGGCTTGGTGGTTATTCCTGCAGATTTCCCTCGATTTTCTTTACGTACTTTTCCAGCCTCCATAACCCAAGTAGGAGAATTCAAAACAAAGTTTTATTGTGAGATATTTCCTTGAAATAGTTTTCTTTGAAATTTAATTTTCTTTAGGGGTTTCTTTCCTCCTTTCTTCTGACCAACAATGGAAGTGAAGGAGGATGAGATGGACTTTCGTTGTTCCTACCACATCCACATACGTTCTTTAATCGTTATTGTTATCAAGAAGAGAAATTTATTCAATTTAATTTTTGTCATATTTTCTCTTCACACATTTGCAATGGCATATTCACACACACACACACACACAGAGCCACACTCTGTCTCTCTCTGTCAACAACTCAAGTAACAGGAATAAGTGACTGTGAGTCATTTCTGTTGTGTGTATGGGTGAGAAAACCGCCTGAAACTATAAAAGAAAATTTAATGCAATTATAAATGCATTCAATTTAGAAGAAATTTTAAGAAGTTAATAAAAATGAAGAAAATTTAATATGGTGGGAAAACTAGAGGCAGGTTTTCTGGGGGGGGGTGTCTATTAAAAGGGGGTTAATCTGCACAATACTTCTGAAATGGATAATGATTTATGACTTTAAAAAAGCTCATATTTATGAATGATCTTAACGGACCATGTATAGAAAAAAACAATTCTGCAGCTTTTCTTTGAGAAAAAAAATCTTTCAACAGGTCTTAATGGTAAAAAGATGTTGCTCAGTTTTCCAAATAGAACTACTTTAAAAAGTCCTGCAATGGATAATAGAACTTTAACATGCGTTCTAGGAACAAAATACGAGATTCTACAATAAAAGAGGGATATCGACACCTATGTCATGCAAAAAATGTCTTCCGAAGGTCTTTAAGGAGATCTCTTACAGGGTTAATAAACACTATGAGGGCCTCTTGCAGGTTTTTTATTTGTTATTGACAGAAGTTGTTTTACCCATCTTATACAGGTCTTAAGATAAAAGATCTACAGATTTTTTTTTTTTTTTGATACGATACCATTTATGGTACTTCCATGTCCAAAATTCTTTTTAAATGCCTTCCATACATAAAAGTCCTCTTAATGGTATTCTATAGGTAGAACCTCTTCTATGTATGTTTAATGTAATGTAAGGCCTATAATAGTCTTCTCTTACAAATCTTCTATAGATGAAATGTCGTTTTTAGTCAGAAAAACGCATACAGGGCTCACAGAGACCTCCTACAAGTCTTCTATGGATAGAAGACCTCCTATAAGTTTTCTATAGACTACTGATGAGTACTCTTTAGACAAATACGTCTTTTAAGTTTAGTTTAAGGGTAAGTGTAATAGTTGGAGAGTCTACTGTGGATAGAATTAATTTCGAAGGCTTTCGATTTTTTACAGGTAGTCTATGAACATAACATTTTTTCGACCCTCCACAATAGTATGGAGGGTATATTAAGTTTGTCATTCCGTTTGTAAAATATTCTTTCGTTTTTATATATATTCTTGATCAGCATAATATTCTATGTCGATAAAGCGATGACAGTCTGTCAAACCGTCTATAGCTTCCGAACTTTCCGACTTTTGGTATTGAAAATGGGCCATGTAGGTCCAAGTCTTGTTATAGCCCCCATATAATGGTACCTCCCTATTTTCGTTATTTTGGTAATTTAAGCGACATTATTCACCGGAAATATTTTAAATTTGGTATTTGAAGTTCGTAATGGAAATTACAGCCTATGCCAGAAAAATTTACTGTGCAGGTCCACGCCTTCGTATAGACCCCATATAAAGGCACCCCCCGATATTCGGAATTTTGATGATTTTAGCAACATTAATCACCGGAATTATTTCAAATTTGGTATTTGAAGTTCGTAATGAATACAACAGCCCAAGACAGGAAAGTATATGTGCAGGTCCACGTCTTTGTATAGCCGGTACCATCCGATATTCGGTATTTTGAAGATTTTCGCGACATTATTCAACGAAATTGTTTCAAATTTTGTATTTAAAGTTTGTAATGGATACTGCAGCCAATGACAGAAAAATGTCTGTGGCGGTCCACGTCTTCGTATAGCCCCCATATAGCTGAACCTCCCGCTATTCGATATTTTGTTTTAGTTACATTATTCACCGTTTTTTTTTTTTTCATGTTTCACATTTTAATATTGTAATGGCTTATGGCAAAAGCTGTCTAGCAGGTCCACGTCGTCGCATAGACCCTAATATAACGGCTACATTCGGCATTTTTAAGATTTTAACAGAATTTTTAACGGATTTTTTTGTTTTTGAGAATGTCCAAATTCGTCGCAAATGATCCGGCCGCACTTACAACTTTTTTACTTGTTTATTTTGATTGTCTAAATTTGGCATAATATATCACTAATTACCATTAAATCAGTTTAAAAAACAATCTAGCCCACTCAAACTGGCATAACTCCTCCCCGAAGAAGGTTAACATTTGAAACAGTACTTTATCCTTGAAAATGGGATTTAATCCTATTTTCTGGATACTTCGCAAATAATAATATTTTTGCAATTTTTAGATTCAGTATGAGAATAAAAATATCGCTTAGTTTAATTCTGGCATTTTCCCTTATTTACGATTTAAGGGAACTTAAAAAGTTCATAAATCACATCATAACATTTTGGATTATTCACAGGGAATTCTAAATTGATTTTCTAACCTAGGATATTTTAATATCTGTACACCACCTGGGTAGGGTGCGAAAATTGAAGATATCTACACCACAAAGGATAAAATGTTAGCCCCAGATTTGTTTAAATTTTATTTATTTTTTCTACCCATGAAAGCCAAAAAAAAAAAACTGTTCTTTAAAAAAAAATACTTTTAATAACTTTTGGTCAAAAATCGTAATTAAAAAAATAATAACTAAACTAGGTCCTCCCGTGGCTTTCCTTAATGGATGTCCTGGACAAAATCGTACATTTTTCAAGAATTTCCTATAAAAAAAAACAGATTTTTATGTAAATTTTTAAAGATTTCCCTCAAAAAAGATCGTAAGGGTGTTGTGTTACAAGAATTTCCTTGCAAAATTTTTTGATTTTTTTTTTCAAAAATATACTTTTTTCAAGAAACAAGATTAATAGAAACCTCTTTCAAAGTTTGTCTACCTGATTTTTTTTTTTGGCGAACATCATTTAATTTTTAATTCCAACGCTATATCTTTGAAAAACAATTCTCACAAGTTATTACACACTCTTCAATGTTTTTTTTTTTTTTTTTTTGCTGCTGGAACGAATACTATGCATCTCCCATCATGAGCTTTTCTACTGCAAACAAAATGTACATACATATTTATTTTTTTATGCATAGTGTATGTATGTGTTATAACATTGTTGTCAAGGACTTGCTGGAGCGAGCGTAGTAAGTGTTGGAATATAGTTTGTATTTCAACTATGGCATTTATGCACTCATATGCAACGCATGTCGGTCGCACTCTCACACATACTTGCACACAACAGACACGTTGATATATCCTCATAAAAAACGTGTCGGTTACAAGCTCTTGACAGGGATGTTTACTCGCAAAAAAAAAAAAAACAACGATAATAATAATAATGAAAAATATGAAAACAATTTGCACTGTGGTGCAGTGGCGTTAATGAAATATTCTCAAATTGTCGATAGCGGTGTACAATTGTGGAAAATGAGCGGGTGACTTGGGAATTAGGTAATTGTGAACTAGTTAGACGATCATGACTAGGAGATCTTTTTATACCTTAAATCACTATGTGTCTTGATTTTGCAGTTGCTCTACAGACCATAATTATACATCAATTTGATGTAGAATTTTATTATGGGGTAAGAGTATTAGGCAGGGCGGGCGCTTATCAAATTGAATGGCAATCGAATAATATTTAGAGGCACAAAAAGGAAATATTTTTGCAGTACCGTGTGCCTTAATTAAAAAAAAAATCGACATAAATGTATTGGACCTAAGGCGGCTATCCAAAATATATTAAATATTGGGTATCGCATGACGGAACGGCTAAAGCTAGAATCTTGAAATTTTGGGTGAGGGTCACTCTTGGGCCGGTGGGGTCAGATAAAGCTGGTTTTTAGAAATTCCTACTAGAACGGTAAGAAAAGTATTGAAAGGTACTAAATATAGTACACTTTGTATTTGACGAAGCCGTACACCTAGAACTCTTCAACTTGTAATGATGGTCACTGATGGAGTGTATGTTTTTGGAAATTCGCACTATAAGTGTACGAAAAGTTCTAAAATGTACTAAATTTGGTACCATTTCGTAGCATGTGAAAAGCTTAGTTTTAAATTTGGAATGTGAATTAATGTTGTGGATTAGAGTCGATATAAGGGGATAGTTTTTGAAGCGTGTACTCATGTCTAAGAACAAGTAAAAAAGATGTAAGTTCGGCCGGGCCGAACTTTAAATACCCTCCACTATTTGGTACAAATTTGGCAATTTTCAAAAAAATAAAATCCATTAATAATTCTGTTAAAATCTTAAAAATACCGAATGTATATATTAGGGTCTGTACGACGACGTGGACCTGCATAGGCAACTTTTGTTACAACCTACCACAATATTCAAATGCGAAACTTGGAAAAAAATGTCTGTTTATAATGTAGCTAAAATCATCAAAATTCCGAATATAGGGAGGAACCATGGGAGTTGTAAAACGTGGGCTTGCACAGACAAGTTGTTGTCATAGGCTGTAGTATCCATTACGAACTTCGAATACCAAATTTGAAACAATTCCGGTAAATAATGTCGCTAAAATCATCAGAATACCGTCTAGGGGGGGGGGGGGGGGTATCGTTATATGGGGGCTATACGTAGACGTGGACCTACATGGGCCCTTTTCCAATACAAAAAGTCCTGCAGACATAATACACATTTGAGTAAAATCTTATCAACCTACTTCATTTCGTTCGGAAGCTAGAGTGATTTCCACAGACGGAATACATATACTTTTTGGGGTCTGAGATGTATATTTCCACGTGTTACAAACGGAATGACAAACTTAATATACCCTCCATACTATGTTGGAGGGTATAAAAAGTACTAAACTGTACAAAATTTAGTACTATTTGAATTTAGATGAACGGATGTAGTTGGAACATGAAATTTGTAATTTAGCGGAGTGTAAGATCAAATGAAAGAAGTTTTCAAAATTTGTACCTATATGCACAAAAAGTACTAAATGTTACTAAATTTGGTACAATTTTGATTTGGGTGAACCGAGCTGGAATTGTGAAATTTAGAAATAAAATTACTATTGACTTCTAAGACTGAGGAATGTACGTAGTTTTAGAAATTCGTAGTTGTGTGTACCAAATGGTCCCTAAATTGGTACAATGTCAATTTTGGGAGTTGAAATCCTGAAATTGAATAATAAGATTTGATTGAATTGTATAATTTTGGTTTTTATGGAAGTTTGTACTAATGTGCACTAAATGGTACTAAATTTGGTTTAAATTGGAATTGTGGTAAACCGATGGAGCTGGAATTGTGAAATTTGGAATGAGAGTCACTGATGGAGTGCAGGATAGTTATACCAGAGAGCTTTTGGAAATTCGAATTTTAGGGTTACGAAAAGTTCTAATATAGTACCAAATTTCTGAAATTTGGGAAAGAGCTAAATCACTTTAGATTTGGCATGAGAAACACGGTTGGAAAGAAAGTTTGGAAAAGTGTATAGGAACAGGTTGGAATATTTTGGAAATCTTGTATTGGGGCCCTTTTGCTGATTGGCTCCTAACATAAAGGTGGTATTTTGAAATTTGACGTACAAATGCAAGAAAAATACTAAATAGTACTATATCTTGTACCACAGATAGTGCTTGAAATTTAATATAAGGGTCGCTGGAGGTGGTTGTGGAAACACACTAAGTGTGAGAACTCTACGAAATGGTACTAAATTTGGAACAGTTTGGCTACCCTAAGCCAAAGGAATGACAAGAGAATTTTGAAATGTTGTATTAGGGTCCCTGTTGATAGGTGTAAATGTGTACTACAAATGCACTAGAAATAATAAGTAGTACTATATTTGGTACAATTTGGTATTTGGTGAACAGTTAGTGCTTGAAATTCGGTATTAGGGTCGCCGTTCATGTGTAGCCTGAATACATGGTAATGGTTTCGGAAATGTGTACTATAATTTTTCAAAAAGTACCGAATGGTAGTATATTTGGTGTGTACTGGTGATATTTGTGTTTAAAGTTTGACAGTGGTTTCGAAATGTGCCCTATATTTGTATGAATAGTACTAAATAGTACTAAATTTGGTATTGACAAAAATAATGAAGCTAAAATTCTGAAATTTGATAAAGATGTCCCTGTTTTCGAGAGAAGGAGCTGATTTTGAAAATTTGTACTACAATTATCAAAAAGTACTAAATAGTACTATATTTGGTACAACTAGGTATAGGTACACTATTAGTTCACCCAAAGAAATCTGAAATTTGGTATCAGCAAAGTTGTTCATTAGTAGCCTGAAATTTGGTAAATGGAGGTGATTTCGGAAATGTGAACAATAATTGGATGAAGGGGCAGAGATAAAATTCTGAAATTTGATATATATATATATATATATATATATATATATATATATATATATGTATATATATATATATATATATATATATATCAAATTTTAGAATTCTCTCTCTCTGCCCCTACGAAAATTACTAAATGGTACTTAATTTGGTATTGGGAGAAGAAAACGAGCTGATATTCTGAAATTTGATATTGAGGTCTTTGTTGGCAGCTGGGATTGAGATGTGGAGGTGGTTTTGGGAATATGTACTATAGTAGTTCCAAAAGTACTAAGTGCTCCTAAATTGGGTTTTGGGTGAAAGTATAGAGCTGGAATCTCAATTTTTGAAATATGTACTATAAATATACTAAAAGTACTAAGTAATACTGTATTTGGTACAATTTGGTATTGGGTGTTGGGTATGAAATCTGGAATTTGATATTAGGGTCGTTGTTCATGTATAGCCTTGGTATATGGAGATCGTTGCGGAACTGTGTACTGTAATTATAAAAAAAAGTACTGATGGTATCTGTGTTTGACATTTTGCAGTGGTTTTGGAAATAATATGAAAAAAGAAAAAAAATGTACGCAAAGTACTAAATGGTACTTAATTTGGTAATAGGTGAAGGAATAGAGTTGAAATTCTGAAATTTGATTGGATGTCACTGTCGTTGTCTTGGGTTAAGATATGGAGGTTTTTGTGAAAAATATGTACAATAATTGTTCGCAAAGTACTCAGTGGTACTAAATTGGGTATCGGGTGAAGGAGTCGAGCTGAAATCCTTAAATTTGATCTCTATGGGCATCTGGGATTGAGATACGGGATTGAGGTGCGTTTAGAAATTCGTCGGATTCATAAGGGTTTACTTCCATGGCAATACCAAGTATTTTACCTTATTTTTGAGACATAACATTAAACATATTATCAGGTATTAGTATGTACTACAAAGGCTCTTCAATGCGAAAGGTTTTAAAGGGTTAAGTAATGCTCATTTATTCCTTAAACTTTTTGTAAACATATCAACGTAAATTCCTTCCTTGAAACTACGAATGGAGTACCCTCAGGCCTATGATAATTGTCATCTTATAACTTAAATACACTTGAATAAGTATACGCCACCAAGTCCGTATTTAACTTCAACAAATTAAATTGTTTCCCTAAAAAATATTCTTTAACCAATAAAGAAAGATCACTAGTCGGGCGTGGCAGACTATACGATACCGTATTTAGTAGGGCTCACGTAACAAAAATGTTTATATTGAGAAGGTGTTTTTGGAAATATGTACAATAATTGTTCGCAAAATACTTAGTGGTACTAAATTGGGTATCTGGTGAAGGAGTCTAGCTGAAATCCTGAAAATTGATATTGAGGTCTCTGTTGACATGTGGGATTGCGATATGGAGGTGCGTTTAGAAATTCGTCTTATATTCGTACGAAAATTAATAATAGGTAATAAATTTGGTATTATGTGAGTCAATCAACATTTTGCAGCACTGAAAATCTTGAAATTAGTTTTGGACGCCTCTGTGAGAACGTGAGGAGACTTCGGATATGTGTACTATAATTGTACTAAATGGTACTAATTTGGTGATGGGGATATTTAAAGAGCTGAAATCCTTACATTTAATATTGGTGTCTGCGGTTGATATGTTAATATTGTTTTGGAAATGCGTTCAATGATTGTTCGAAAAGTACTAATTGGTACTTAAGTCAATGGATAGAGCTTGAATCCTGACAGCTTATAAAGTTTTTATTCTGGGGTTTACATATGGAGACTTTGAAATAGATTTGAACAGAAAAAGACGATGTGGATCAATTGTGCAAAGCTTTTACTAATATCCTCCTCGATAAATATCAAAATGAAAAATTTTGAAGATATTTTGGTGAAATATTCCAAAAATAAAAACAAGTAAACAAAGACTATAGTTGTGCGGGGCCGACCATGTGATACCCTACAACACTACAAAATATTTGAAACCCTCTTATGTCCAAATCCATTTTGGACGATTTCGCTTTTTAAATTATGTCGTGGAGCACTGCCAGATATTACCCTTAGCATTTTCACCTGGAATATTTGCGCTGTTAGTTGCTGTGGTCCATTTTACAGCTAAATATAATCCAGTGGTCATCCAAAATGCTATACTTATTCCCTGTCCTTAACTCTGAGAAGAGTGTTTATTGGCTTCAATTGTTTGATCAGGAAATTTTTTTTGCATTCATATGAACCCCTAAATATTTTGCGATCATCTCCAAAATTATCGGTCCTCTCTGTATTCCAAATTTACACTCATCTATATGATTTGCTTGTCTGTGAAATTTGGCTATATTCGTCAACGAAAGCAGCATAAAAAGTCAGAAGTTCGCATTTTGTGTACTTCGGATATAGCCTGGAAGTAATGTTGGTATTTTTTCACCGCCGTTCTAAACTCTAACTTCATGCGAGATTTCGTGTCCTTTGGTTTCCATTTGTGTGTTGTTGGTCCATTTCAACCCCTAAATATATTGCGGTCATCTTTGAAAACAATAGGCCTAGCCCTTCTGAGCATTACCTTACCCTTGTGAAAATTTTCTTGACGATCGGACGATAATTGCAATCTGTATATAATAGCCCCAACCTGTATTGTTAGGTGAAAAAATATTACAAAATATACACCTCAATATTATAAGTCAAATTGAAAAAATCGCATGCGATAAAAAATATGAAAATAGAATAAAAATATGTCACAAAATGCTACAAAATCTATATTAACATCAGTATTGTCATCTCTCAATGCGATTTTGTTGGATTATATTCTTTTATGCCAAGAGGGCATTCAGAATTGACAAAATTTGTCAAAATCGGTCAAGTCATTTCTGAGATATAAGCATTCTAGCTAACATCCCCTTCCTTTGTATATATACATTGTACATATTTCGCTGTATATATCCGATATCTTAACTATCGGCATCTAGGTAACGGTCAGAATTGACATGTTCGTCTATTTGTGATTTCGCCGGGATTAAAAACATTCGCGGTTAAATGAAACAAGTAAGCAAAAGCTACAGTCGAGCGGGGCCGACCGTTGAATACCCTACAACACTATAATAAACCATACAGTTTATATAGGCGAAATACTCGACAGAATTCCACAAGATATTGTGACAAATAATAAAAGAAAACCATCAGGTTTCGTTCTCTAATTTACGAATAATAGCAACTTAAACTAATTTGCTTATTTCCAATTTATTGGAAGATGTTGCACGTAAATGGTCTTCCTAGATCTGGAATCAATATTTCCCAAAGACCTATAATCTCTCAGAAGTGGCAAAAGATTAACATTTATTATTGGTTTTTGACTGAAACGCATCTATATGAGATACATACATTTGACTATATTCTTCAACGAAATAGTCAGAAGTGCGTCTTTCCTGTATTTGTGAATTCTCCAAAAAGTCACTGGAATGGACATTTTCGTATTTTGTCTACAAAAGTTGGCAAACTATTTCACAAATTGAATATTTTTGGATGACCATCCAAAACTGCTTGGCTTTTGCAATGTCCGGTAACCCCCATTCAAATGTGCGTGAGGATCGGGCGATAATTACGACCTGCTGACAATTTTGCAGTTTTTTGGTCCATTTCAACCCCTAAATATATGGCGATCATCTCAAAAAAGAGTAGGTTTCTATTCTGACCCTCATCTTATCCCCATGCAAAATTTCGTAAGGATCGAGCCATAAATGAGATCTGTATATGATATCCTGATATCCTAACTACTTAGTTTTGTTAGCTGTAGAAATATTACCAAATGTTTAATTCAAAATGAAAATATGCCAAAAATATGACTAAATTGAAAAAATATGAGAAAATTTTACAAAATCAATATTTTCATCTTTAGAGAGATATTTTTATGCGATTTTTTTAGACGTTTTTTTTTTCTTTCCTGCCAAGAGGCCATTCTGAATTAATGAGAACTGTCGAAATCAGTTCAGCCGTTCTCGACATATAAGAGATCTTTCAAGCACATCTTCTTTGATAGACATATATATCGCACATATTTTGCTATATATCCGATTTATTGGATAATAACATCAATGTAAAGGTCAGAAGTAACCTTGTAATGGCTTTGTGATTTCGCCGGGATTTAAAATATTCACGGTTTAATGAAAAATGTTGATTTTTTTCAACACAAAAGATATGGTCTATTTTACCCGCTAAATATTATCCGATGACCACCCAAATTAGAAGGCTTCTTCCCCGCCTTAAACTCTATCTACATGCGAAATTTCGCGTCGATTGGTCTATAATTGCGACCTGTATAGCTACTGCAAAATCCGACATTTTATCAGTATTTGGTCCATTTCAAACCCTAAACATTTGGCGATCATCTCCAAAAGCAATAGGGTTCTATTCTGGTCCAAGCCAAACCTATTTTCTAAATTTCGTGAAGATCGGGCCATAATTGCGACCTGTAGAGTGATTACAAATTAACATGGGCAGACGGACAGACGGACAGACGGACGGACGAACATACATAGCTAGATCGACTCAGCTCGGCGAGCTAGGAAGATCCATATATACTTTCCTAAGTGGGAAACCAATATTTCGAGGTGTTACATAATTTTTGGCCCAATCAAACTTATAATACCCCCAAAACACAGTGTTGTAGGGTATAAAAATTGACTTTTATTTAACACAAATGTTATGGTCTATTTCACTAAATATTACCCGACGACTATTAAAATTGGAAGGTTCCTGCCCAGCCCTAAGCTCCATGCTAACTCCTCCATGCTAACTTCCGCGTCGATTGGTTTATAATTGCGACCTGTAGAGCAACTGCAAAATCATGAAATTTTTCAGTTTTTGTCAATTTCAACCCCTAAATATTATGCGATCATCTCCAAAAGCAATTGCCTTATATTCTGGAACTAGCCTCACCTTCATTCTTCATATCGTGAAGATCGGGCCATAATGACGACGTGTAGAGTGATTACAAATTAACATGGACAGATGGACAGACGGACATAAATAGCTAGATCAACTCATCTCGGCGAGATAGGAAGACCCATATATACTCTCCTATGTGGGAAACCAATATTTCGAGGAGTTACATAATTTTTGGCCCAACCAAAATTATTACACCCCCAACACATAGTGTTGTGGGGTATAAAAAACTTGAATAATATATATGCCCTGAAAATCGGAAAATTTTGTAGAATGTATTTTGTACAAAAATTTGCAGTTTGAGTTCTAAGAAAAAAGACCTAACATGAACTTTTTGCACGAATCTAGAATTTGAAGGTGAACTTTTTGCTGACGAAATAGCGGATATTTCCTAATTTACAATGTTTATACTTTTTTATAAACAAGGTGTGCCGATTAGCCTGTATGTTTGCATTTGCATTTATTTATTTATTTGGAGTAGCATACCGTCTTTTGCAAGTTATGACATTGTTAAGGTTGTTATTGCACTTCAAACATCCCAAGGATGGGCATTGGCCCATTCAATACCGAGTGATCTTCTATGTTATCATAATTTAGATGCTGTTTACAATATATACACCTAAGTCTGTTTTTACACGGTAGATTGGTTCCAGAAGAAGCCGTGTAAGAAAAAAAAAAAAAACGTGTAAAAAAAGACATTGATCTTATACAAAAATGGGTGATTTGTTCCTAATCTCTAAAACCTATTAAAATTAGTGAAGAACAAGAATTTTTAAGAACAGGAATTCATGTTTATTTTTTTAAATCAAATATATAATGCTTATTTTCACAAGCATAGTAATTAATGATAAAAAGATATGCACTCTAATCTAAAAAGTAAATGTATGGCAAGTTCAGGAACTAAAAAACTATGTTGTGAACGAAAAGAATAGGTTATTCAATTTTTAAGGTAAAAAATAAAATAAAATAGAATAACTATCGATACTATCGATGGTTCCATACTTTTTTTTCTTTCATAAATACTTTTTTGTGATATGAACATACTTCGCAAAAATTAAATTTGACAAAAAAATTTAAGTATATAAAATTTAAAATCGTGCTAAATGGAATAAAATCGTGTAAAAAAATGTAAAAATATTCAATTTTCAAACCATGTTATATCAAAACCGTGTACAAAAAGACCGTGTAAAAACAGACTTAGGTGTACTACATATTCCATTGTGCAATTCCACAGCGTATCCGGATGCTTAGCAGGTTAAGATACATACAAAAAAAAAAAAAAAAAACTCAAACAACAATAGAACAACTTTTTATCCACATATGTGCTGGACTATGTCATGGTGGTTACACGACTATATTGCTGCTCTATGCTATTACATTATATGGATATATCCACAGCTTATGTGCTGCTGCTAGTTGTTTTGTTGCTGCTAGTTTTGCATTTGTAATATTGTAAATTCCATCCAACTCTGGTCATAAATTATGTAGAGTAATAGAAACAACATTATTCAGTGGAAGAGATAGATTTAAGTATCTTTTTATTTGAGTTTGAAAATGTAATAAATTTTATTGTGGGAAAATAAATGAAATGAAATCTACCCAGGGGGACAGTGATGGCCCAGTCATATCCTATATTACTGGATATGCATTTAAAACCAAATGATTTTCTTCTCTAACGACATGGTATTGGGAAATAGCAGAATTTTGGGAACGTCCAACACTCTTCAATATTACCTATAACTTTTCCCACAGTTCCATAGAAACCTAACTTTTTTAGGCCATTTAAAAGGTTCTCCCAATTGCTCCTCCAGCTCTTAGCGCTCCATAAAGTTCAACTACCATAATGCCGACTCCGTCTGACTACATGCTTTTCCCTCAATTATATCCTACAACACTATGTGTTGGGGGTATTATAAGTTTGATTGGGCCAAAAATGATGTAACACCTCGAAATATGGATTTCACAACTTAGGAGAGTATATATATGGATCTTCCTATCTCGCCGAGCTGAGTCGATCTAGCTATGTATGTCCGTCCGTCCAACTGTCCATGTTAATTTTTAATCACCTTACAGGTCGCAATTATTATTAGTCCGAGCTTCACGAAATTCAGAATGAAGTTGGGGATAGGGTCAGAATAGAACCCTATTTCTTTTGGAGATGATCGCATAATATTTAGGGGTTGAAATGGACCAAAAACTGAAAAAATTCCAGATTTTGCAATTGTTTTGCAGGTCGCAATTATAAACCAATGGACACGGAAGTTAGCATGTGGCTAGAGCTTAGGGCTGGGCTGAAGCCTTCCAATTTTGATGGTCATTGGGTAGTATTTAGAGGGTGAAATAGGCTATAGCATTTGTGTTAAACAAAAATCAAATTTTGCATTAAACTGCGTATATTTTAAATCCCGGTAGACGAACAGGTCAATTCTGACCATTACGTAGATGCCGATAGTAAATATTTCGGGTACATATAGCAAAATATATACAATGTATATATAAAAAGGAAGGGGATGTTAGGTAGAATGCTTATTTCTCAAGAAAAGCTGGACCGATTTTTGTCAATTCAGAATGCCCTCTGGGTGTGAAAGTATAAAATCTAAAAAATCTCATAAAAATATGCCAATAATGATGTAAATATAGATTTTGTAGTATTTTGTGAATTTTTTTTATTTTTTCATATTTTTTATCGCATGCGATTTTTTCAATTTGACTTATAATATTGAAGTGTATATTTTGTAATATTTTTGCACTTTACACCACAGATTGGGGTTATCAATACAGATTGCAAATATCGTCCATTTCTCACGAAAATTTTCACAAGGGTAGGGTTAGTTTCAGAAGAGCTAGGCCTATTGTTTTCAAAGATGTCCGCAATATATATAGGGGTTGAAGTGGACCAACAACTAAAAATGTTCCTGATTTTGCAGCCGTTATAAAGGTCACAAATAGAAACCAAAGGATACAAAATTTCGAATAAAGTGAGAGTTTAGGACAGCGGGTAGAATTGACCACTACTTTTGTGTGAAAAATACCTGTATTACTCACAGGCGATATCCGAAATACACAAAAGGCGAACTTCTGGGTTTTTTATGCTCATTTCGTTGACGAATATAGCCGAATATCGTAGACAAGCAAATTATATAGATGTGTCTTAATTAGGAGATACAGGGGGGTCACTTGCTTTTGGAGATGATCGCAAAATATTTAGGGGTTCAAATGACCCAAACACAGAAAAAATTTCTTGATCACACAATTGAAACCAATCGACACGCCTGAGGAGAGAGTTAAGGACAGGCAAGAATTCTAGCATTTTGAATGAAGAGTGAAATCTTCCAAAGTGGATTTGGACATTAGGGGGTTTCTAACATATTGTAGTATTGTAGGGTATCACATGGTCGGCCCCCACGACCATAGCCTTTGCTTACTTTTGGTATTATGTCTTTGTGCATTTGTTTGTAACATGGGGAAGGAAGCGAGATAGACACATAGTTACATTTGAGGATGGACACATGGAGAAGGACACGAGATAGACCCATAGTTACATTTGAGGATCTTCATAGAATCACTTTCTGAGTCGATTTATGCATGTCAGTCCGTCTGTCCGTGTGCCCATGTATTCTTGTGAAAAAAATTCAGGTCGCAGGTTTACTATCCGATTTAGATGAAATTTTCCAAACAATATTTGTTTAGCTCAAGTACGAACCCAATTGCGATTGGTGAGAATCGATTCAAATTTAGATAATTCTTACAATTGGTTTAATTGTGCACCAAATGTCAGTCTAAATGATCTGAAGTTCGGCAATTCCCTCTGAATTCACCCTAGAAACAAGTGCTTCCAATTTGGTGAAAATCGGTTCAGACGTTGCTATAGCCCCATATATATGTTTCATCCGATTCGGGGTTTTAAATCCATCAAATGAGTAATATACACTCCACAACAATGATAATTGGTACCAGATACCAGATACAGCTCAAAAATACATGCCTAAAATTCTGTCTAGATCGGTTCAGATTTGGATATAGCTCCCATATATATCTCTTTACGATTCCAGGTTTATTGCACACAAAATGGGTAATATCAGCCCAAATGGAATTCATCCTGGGAGCAACTACGTCAAATTTGGTGAAAATCGGTTAAGATATGGCTATAGCTCTCATATATATATTTTTTTTTATTCGATTTGGTGTTAAAGCTAATTTTTGTCGAGATCGGTTCAGATTTTTATCTCCCTTCAATATACATTTTTATTCATTTTTACGATTTTTGTTCACCATATATGTATTATCGGGGTTGAAATGGACCAAAAACAAAAAAAAAAATCCTGATTTTGCAGTTGCTCTATAGACCACAATTATAAACCAATCGTCGCGAAAATTTATATGGAGTTTAGGAGTGAGCAGAAACCTACCAATTTGGGCAGCCATCGGACAATAATTAGCGGGCAAAGTAGACCCTAACTTTTATGTAAGAAAATAGGAACACTTCCATTAAACCGCGAATATTTTCAATCCCAGCCAATTCAAAAATACATTAAAACATCATTTCTGACCATTACAGTGAAGCTAATAGCCAAGAAATCGGAGATATAGCAAAATAGGTACAATATATATGTAAAAGAATTGATCTTATTTATTCTGCTTATAAATCAAGAACAGCTGGACCGATTTTCACAATTCCCATCAATTTGGAAAGGTCTATTGCCAGAAAACAATAATATCTAAGAAAATCGGTGAAAGTGAATATGTTTTGTCGATTTTTTTCAATTTTTGTCATATTTTTTATCGCATGCGATTTTTCAATTTTAAATCGTAAATTTTCTAAGTTTTTGCACACCCAAACACTACGTTTTAAGGGTATTATATGCATACCGATCCTCACGAAATTTTGCATGTGGGTAGCGTTAGGGTCAGAATTAAAGCCTATTGTTCTTAAGATGTAAATTTTGAAGTGCAAATAGACTAAAATACTTAATTTTTTCTAATTTTGTAGTCGCTCTATAGGCCACAATTGAAAACTAATCGACACGGAATTTCGCATCAGAAAAGAGTTAAAGACAGGGAAGAAGTCTAGCATTTTGAATGACTGTAAAATGGACCACAACTTTCATGTGAAATTGTTTTGATTACTTAACAACACTACGGAGAGCTTAAATATTTAGCAGAGCAATTGGTATTGTGTCTAGGATGGTTGGTATTGAAAATGAGATATATCGGTCCTCGTTCTGGTATAGTCCCCATATAACGGTACCTACGGATATTCGGTATTTTGATGATTTATGCCACATTTTTTCACGGACTTGTTTGAAAATTGGTATTTGTAGGTCATAACGGGTCCCTGTGCGTGTGGCAAAACATTGCATGTATAGGTCCACGGTTTGGTATAGCCCCCATATAAAGGTACCTCCCGATGTTCGGTAATTTGATGATTATTGCTACATTTTTTCACGGATTTGTCTAAAAATTGGTATTTGTAGGTCATAATGGTTTCCACCTCCGGTGGCGAAACATTGCATGTATGGGTCCACGTTTTGGTATAGCCCCCATATAACGGTACCTCCCGATATTCGGTATTTTGATGGTTTTTGCCACATTTTTTCACTGATTTTTCTAAAAATTTGTATTGGTGGATTATAATGGGTCCTAGTTCGTGTGCGAAACATTGTAATTATAGGTCCACGTTTTGGTGTAGCCCCCATATAACGGTACCTCCCGATATTCGGAATTTTAATGGTTTTTGCCACAATTCTTCTTATGTTTCTTTTACCCTAAGTTAGAGGGTATTAAAAGTTTGGCCCGGCCGAACTTAATGTTTTTTTTACTTGTTTAATATGTTATTTGGTACAAGAGGTGCAAAAGCCTATGTCAAATTTTTTGAAAATCGATTGAGAGTTGTGGCTACTCTAAAGCCATGGTACGAATTCATATGAAGTTCTTAGTTGTTATGATCTACTTCACATAAATTCTCAATATATTTTTTTTTTTTGTTACGGGAGCTCTACTACATACGCATAGTAGTGTAGGGTATCATATAGTAAGCCTTGCCCGACTTTTACTCGTTTTTAATTTGCATTTTTTTTTTTTTTTTGTTTTCGCTTATAATTGTTGTTTGTGAAAAAAATTTGCATTGAAGATGCTTTCCATTTGCTGCCTCTGTTGCTCTCAACCTTGCATGTTATGTGTCTTTTTTTTTTCGTTATTTTTGTGGGCGTTTTTTTTTTTCCTGACAAATTTAAAGTGAAGAAAAATAATAAAAAGTCCCTGGCTTTGCATGTGCATGCATGTTCTTCTTGGCAATTGTCATAAGGTGTCACGGAGTTCAAATGTGGCCATAATTTATTTGTAGTTTTTAATTAAAAATATTCATGCGGTTCAAGTGACAATCTGTGTGACAAGGGGGTGTTATTTATTTATTTATTTTTTTTAATGAAAAGGGAGATAAAATTGTAGATGTTTTTTTTAAAGGATTTCAGAAAGAAATGTGATCAGGAACAAGATACAGGATGTGTAAAATATCTACAATTTCATCTCATTTCAAAATCATAGCAATCCTAAAAAAAAAACTTTTTTATTCTTCATGTGAGTATTTTATCCCATGGAAGAAAATTGTCTGAAATTCTACACAAGGAGTTCACTGTGAGAATTTTATCCCTTGGAAGATAATTATCTATATAGGTCCACGATATGATGATTTTAGTCACATTTTCCAACGGAATTCTACACAAGGTGTCTTTTGTGAGTACTTTACCCCCAGAAATAAATTTGTCTATATAGGTCCACAATATCGTATATCCACCCATATATCGGCAAATATTAGTTGTTTTAAAGCTTTTAACAACATTTTTAATGGATTTAATGTTTTTGAAAATTTCCTAAATCTTTCCAAATGATGGAGGGTATTCAACGTTCGGCCCAGCCGAACTTACTGCTTTTTTACTTTTAGCTATTGTAGCTTTGATGTTTCTAAGAAAAATGTACCCTCTGGCGTATGATAAATAACACCAAGTAGCATTAATTCAATGGAATAAGTATACGCCACGATGTCCGTATTTAATTTCAATAAACAAAATCTACGAGAATAGAACTCCTTAGTATGCACTTGACTTTTCGCATTTGACAAAATCTCAAATTTAATCGAAATGTAATCAGAGTTTTAAAAGTAATTTGTACTTATTTTGTTCTCATTTTTTTCTGTCCTTTTAACGTTTTTGTTTCGTCTCCAATTTGCAATTTTTCACAATTTTCTTTTGGTGTTAGCATTTTCCATTAGCAAAAGTTTTTGACAGTTACATCCATACAAGACTCGCGAAAAAAGAGACAGGAAAGCTTTGGGTAGGATAGAGCAAAAAAAAATACGGTGTAAAATACTCGAAACGAGTGTCAAAAGTACTACTGCATTTTTAAGTCGAACAGTAAAAAGGGCATGTAAAAAGTCAACTGACGAATACTGCAGAAAAAATTAGATTGATAATCTGAAAAACTAGATAAAACTATTAAAAAAAAAATCTGAAGACACAAAAAATCCTTTGTTATAGCATTGATGGTATTAATAAATATTTAAAGATAATTGCAGAGAAATGTGCCTGAGAAAAATACTAATTCGTCTGAAAAGACAAAAGATTTTTTCCATTAACATTTTCTGTAAAAAACAAAGATTATTTAGTTCAAGAGTCGCTAAATTGCTAGTCTATCCCGATAATATTCGCAAAGTATCCCTAATATAATTTGATTTTTTAATATTCTGAAAACAGATGGCTCAACGGTCCCCAAGATATTCGATGTTTCCATGACTACATTATTCACGGAAATTGTTTCAAATTTCGAATATAAAGTTCCCAATGGGTACTTCCATCTATGGCAGAAGATTGTCTATGCAGGTCCACGTCTTTCTATAGCCCCCATACAGCGGTATCTCCCTTTATTCGGTATTTTGCGATATTATTCACCGAAATTCTTTCAAATTTTGTGTTTGAAGTTCAAAATCATTGCTAAAGCCTATGACAGAAGTTTCTTGAAAACTTCTAAAGTTTCTTCAGAATGGTGGAGGGTATGAATAGTTCAGCCCGGCCAAAATTAGTTACCTTTTTACTTGTTATTATAATTATAATTACCATTATTGTTATAATTATCATTATTGCTGTTATTATCTTTTTTTAGTGACCAGAAATTTTTATAACCTTTTTAAAAATAAACAACTATTTGCTATTAAGTCTTTTCAAAATAGTTTTAAATAATCCACAATTATTAGGTATGAAAATGAAATGTTAAAAAAACCCACAAATACTTTTTTATGTTAGTCCTTAAAAATATTATTTAAAAAAAAAAAACATTAAAAAAAAATCTAATTCATAAAAAATGAGGAATATCCTTGTTGTTTATTATTCATTGATATTCCTGAGAAAGAAATAATATTTATTGTCCTGACATTTCTTTGGAAATATGGACATTCGCTTCCTCCCCAAAAAGTAGCTAAATAGTATCTTGAAGGACCGACATCTCAATTCATAAATTGTTTAAAGCTACCCTTTAACTTAGCCATCAAACTATGAACTACAACTTTTTGTAGCCATGACCAAGTGCATCCTTTCTTTCATCTTGTTTTATTTTTCTTTCCAAATGAAAATTTTTCATTTACTTGAAAGCTTTTCACTCTCTGAAGGAGAATTATTAATTTTCCTCAGACATTTGTTAATTAATAAAACAAAGTCCGTTCATTAAATGACAATGCTGATGATGGGTGTCATCGTCTGTCGTCCAATGACCTGAAAGACTGAAGGCGACTGCATGTTGTTGACGTTTTTAGTGTCGTTGTTGTTGTGCTACACGTTTTTAATGGAATGGACATTTGTGATGACAACAAGAGTTAACTTGCCATCCTGCCTGGGTATCCCTTTTTTAAGGATCTGAAAGAAAAGTTCGTTTAATTGATGACCATCTGCGATGTGGAGAGGTGACTTCTACGACAAGGAATGAAGCACAAATTAACCGAGAAAAATAATAATAAACAAATATTGAGTGAGAGAGAGAGAGAAAGAGAGAGGAAGAGAGAGATAGGGAGAGGAAGGAATCACAAGTTACTAAGTGAGTGACCACAATCAGAGCAGTACGTGACCAAGAGTTCTATCAACTATAATGCCCGACAATAAAACTTGATGATGCTTTGGATGATGCAGATAGAAATTGTCCTGTGATTTTATTAAAAATAAATGGCAAGAACAATGGCAAATAATTTCAGTGGAAATGATGCAGTCAAAGAATGAAAATACATTTTGTAAACAAATATCCTTTGGGAGAGAACTTATTTAGAATTCCACTTAATAGGTCACTAAACGGAAAAATAAACAAGAATTTATAGAGCATTGCCCCACATTACTAGGTGTATGGGGTAACATGATGTTGGTTGGGCCAACAATTTCTTGTAACACCACGAAATATTGGCCCAAGACACCAGATGTTACATATCGATGTTCCGGGATGGATGAAGCGGGAATTTTAAATTTTTTTTTTTGGATTGGCTGTTGTTGGTAAAAATGGGATAAGAGGTGATATTGGAAATTTGTACTACAACTGCACGAAAAGTACTAAATAGTACTATATTTGGTTTGGGTGAAGAGACCGTGCTTGCAATCCGAAAGTTGATATTAATTTCTTCATGGGTTGCCAGGATATATGTATGAAATGTGCTAAATAGTACCAAATTTGAAGCAGTTTGATTTAGGGTTGAATTAGAGTCCCTGTAAGTGGCAGTTTTTGATAAAGAGTTGGCATTGGAAATGCTATGAATGTTGGATCTACATATAAAGCTGGCATTGGAAATATACAGGGTGAGATAAAAAAACTTGCAAGAAAGTCAAACTCCATAATTCTTACATTTTTCAAAGTTTTATTGAATGAATGAAAAAATGTCGGAAATAGCATCAAATTTTAGAATAAATTTAGATTTGTTCGAAATGGTCTCCTCGGGCACAAATTATGGTCTTCAAACAACCAATGAAACCGTCACACGCTGCCCGAATGTTGCTCTGCGGTATTTTGGACCATTCCCGGCGAAGCGCCTGCTTGAGGTGATCATCACTTTGGTATTTTTTAGTGCAAACCTTGCGTTACAAAATACTCCAGACACAATAGTCCAATTGATTGGTATCCGTAGATTTTGGTGGTCATTGTGCGCTGGAAATGGAGCGAGGAACCTCATTTTGTAACCATTCTTGGGTGGCTCGTGCTGAGTGCTGTTGGAATGTCCAAGGTTTGCGGCCAAAATGTTTGCGTGCCCAAGGCCTTAATACACCCTCCAGAATATTTTCGGCATTTATTGTGATGCCGTCGGCTGTTATGGCGGCCCACACCATCACCATGGCCGGCGCTTGAATTCTGGTGGCCAACCGAGGGTGCACATTTTCAGATGACCTCTTTGGCAAGTATACACGATGATTTTGTTTGTTTAAAAACTGCAGGACAACGAATGTTTTCTCATCGGACATAACCAAATTCGTCAGTTTGCCACTTTCTTCCAAGCGATGCAACTCTTAGCTCTTTTGAGTCTCCTGGAGCTAGAGCTTAGGGCTGGGCAGAAGCCTTATAATTTTGATGGTAATCGGATAATATTTAGTAGGTGAAATAGACCATAACATTTGTGTTAAATAAAAGTCAAAACCGCGAATATTTTCAATCCGGCTGAAATCACAAATAGACGAAACGGTCCATTCTGACCGTTACGTAGATGCCGACAGTAAAAATATCGGATATATATAGCGAAATATGTACAATGTATATACAACAAGTAAAAAAGCTGTAAGTTCGGCCGGGCCGAACTTTAAATACCCTCCACCATTTGGAACAAATTTGGCAATTTCCAAAAAAAAAAAAAAAAAAAATAATAATAACAATAGTAAAATCCGTTAAAAATTCTGTTAAAATATTAAAAATACCGAATGCCTATACGACGACGTGGACCTGCATAGGCAACTTTTGTCATAAGTTATCACAAAATTTAAATGTGAAACTTGAAGAAAAATCTGTTTATAATCTATGTTAAAAACGGTAAAAGGGCTGAATTCGAAGTTACAAATGTATCTAAAAGCATCAAAATATCGAATATAGGGTGTACCTTTATATGGGGGTTATACGAAGACGTGGTCCTACATGGCCCATTTTCTGTTTTATGCTGCAGTATCTATTACAAACTGCAAGTACCAAATTTGGAATGATTCCGTTAAATAATGTCGCTAAAATCATCAAAATACCGAATATCGGGGGGTACCGTTATATGGGAGCTATATGAAGACGTAGACCTACATGGCTCATTTTTTGACTTAGGATGTAGTATACATTACGAACTTCAAATGCCAAATTTCAAACAATTCCGTTAAATAATGTCGCTAAAATCATCAAAATACCGAATAACGGGAGGTACCGTTACATGGGGACTATATGATAACTTGGACCTACATGGTCCATTTAGGAACTTACCCTGCCTACTGGCAAAATATACACGTCTGCAAAAATTTAGCCTTCTATCTCAATTTGTTCGAAAGATAGCGTGATTACAACAGACAGACAGACGGACGCTGTTAAATCGTCTTAGAATTTTACGCTGATCAAAAATTTATATACTTTGTTGGGTCTGACATGAGTATTTCGAGGAGTTACAAACGGAATGACAAAATTCATATACCCTCCATAGTATGATGGAGGGTATAAAAAGGAAGGGGATGTTAGATAGAATGCTTATATCTCAAGAATGGCTGGAGCGATTTTGACAAATTTTGTCAATTTAGAATGCCTATTTGGCATAAAAGAATAAAATCTAAAAAAAATCGCATAAAAAGATGCCAATAATGATTTAAATATAGATTTTGTGAATTTTTTTATTTTTCATATTTTTTATCGCATGCGATTTTTTGACATTGACTTCTAATATTGAAATGTACATTTTGTAATATTTTTTCACCTTACAACACAGGTTGGGTTTATTATATACAGATTGCAGTAATCGTCCGATCCTCACGAAATTTTTCACAAGGGTAGGGTTAGGCTCAGGAGGGCTAGGCCTATTGTTCTCAAAGGTGTCCGCAATATGTTTAGGGGTTGAAATGGACTAAAAACTAAAAATGTTCCTGATTTTGCAGCTGTTATAAAGGTCACAGGAACCAAAGAATACGAAATCTCTAATGAAGTTAGAGTTTAGGACAGTGAGTAGAATGGACCACTACTTTTGGGTGAAAAAAATGCCAACATTTCCATTTTAACGAAACGCTGAAATAGCTTGCAGGCAATATCCAAAATACACAAAGGCGAACTTCTGGCCTTTTTATGCTGATTTTGTTGAGGAATATGGAGATTATCGCATAATATTTAGGGGTCCAAATGAACCAAAAAGAGAAAACAATTTCTGATCACACAATTGAAGCCAATCGACACGCCTGAGAAGAGGGTTAAGGACTGGGAAGAGTTTTAGCATCTTGGATGACCATTGGATTATATTTAGCTGTAAAATGGACCACAACAGCTAACTGCACGACGGGGTGCATAAATATTGAGCAAATAACCCTGATCAAAAAGCTGAGGGTAATATGTGGGCAGTGCTTCATGATATAATTTCAAAAACGAAATCTTCAACAAGTTAAAAAGCAGTAAGTTCGGCCGAGCCGAACTTTGAATACCCTCCACCATTTGGAACGAATTTGGAAATTTTAAACAATTATAATCCTAAAAAAATTCTATTAAATTTTAAAAATACCGAATATTGCCGTTATATTGGGGTCTACATAGGCATTGTTTGCCATTAGCCATTACCACATTCAAATTCGAAACTTGAAATAAACGGTGAATAATGTGGCTAAAATCATCAAAATACCGTATATAGGGAGGTACCATTATATCGGAACGGTGCGAAGACCTGGACCAGCATAGACAATTTTCTGTCACAGGGTATTGTATTGGGTATTGTACCTAAACTCGTCAAAATACCGAATATAGGGAGGTACTGATATACGGGGCCTATACGAAGACCTGGACCTGCATAGACATTTTTCTGTCACAGACTGTAGTTCCCATTACGAACTCTAAATACGTAATTTGAAACAATTCCGGTGAATAATGGCGTTAAAATCATGAAAATACCGAATTTTGGGAGGTACTGATATATGGGGACATTTTTCTGTCACAGACTGTAGTTCCTATTACGAACTCTAAATACATAATTTGAAACACTTCCGGTGAATAATGGCGTTAAAATCATCAAAATACCGAATTTTGGGAGGTACCGTTATATGGGGGCTATACGAATACCTGGACCTGCATAGACATTGTAACGCCCAAAAGTCATGCTTTCGTTTTTGGGGTACATTATTATTTTAAATACCATTTTTACGTCCCCTAGTAGAAAGAAGTATACTTAAAATACAACATTGGAACCCCTGGTGGCAAATGGCGGAACTACGCAAAACTGTCAGATTGGGATCAGCTGCTGTCATGAGAAAACAACAATCGTTGTCCAGCCAAAAAGGTATAAAAGGAGACGCATTTCACACAATCGAGATCAGTCTTCTGTTGATGGCTGGTAAGTCAAGTGTGATTGGGAGGAAGAAAAGGCGCGCAACCTCGGTTGAATTGAGTCTTAGTAAGCCAAACAATAAGCCTTGACTATTTGTGGTGACTGGACTGGACTGAACGCAGGGTCAAGTGAGGGTTGTAGCAATACTCCCTATTCTTCGGGCTGCGTTGACGGCGACTGAACGCAGGGTCAAGTGAGGGTTGTAGCAATACTCCCTATTCTTCGGGCTGCGTTGACGGCGACTGAACGCAGGGTCAAGTGAGGGTTGTAGCAATACTCCCTATTCTTCGGGCTGCGTTGACGGCGACTGAACGCAGGGTCAAGTGAGGGTTGTAGCAATACTCCCTATTCTTCGGGCTGCGTTGACGGCGACTGAACGCAGGGTCAAGTGAGGGTTGTAGCAATACTCCCTATTCTTCGGGCTGCGTTGACGGCGACTGAACGCAGGGTCAAGTGAGGGTTGTAGCAATACTCCCTATTCTTCGGGCTGCGTTGACGGCGACTGAACGCAGGGTCAAGTGAGGGTTGTAGCAATACTCCCTATTCTTCGGGCTGCGTTGACGGCGACTGACGTACTCATCGGGCTGCTGCTGTGCCAAAGCTGCCGCCACCCGATTCGTCGTGCGCGTATTCATCAGGCCGCCGCTGTGCCAAGCTGCCGCCACTACTACTCGCCGCTGACGTATTCATCGGGCCGCCGCTGTGCCAAAGCCGCCGCCACCCTATTCGCCGCTCGCCTATTCATCGGGCCGCCGCTGTGCCAAAGCCGCCGCCACCCTATTCGTCGCTCGCCTATTCATCGGGCCGCCGCTGTGCCAAAGCCGCCGCCACCCTATTCGTCGCTCGCCTATTCATCGGGCCGCCGCTGTGCCAAGCTGCCGCCACTACTACTCGCCGCTGACGTATTCATCGGGCCGCCGCTGTGCCAAAGCCGCCGCCACCCTATTCGCCGCTCGCCTATTCATCGGGCCGCCGCTGTGCCAAAGCCGCCGCCACCCTATTCGTCGCTCGCCTATTCATCGGGCCGCCGCTGTGCCAAGCTGCCGCCACTACTATTCGTCGCTCGCCTATTCATCGGGCCGCCGCTGTGCCAAGCTGCCGCCACTCTATTCGTCGCTCGCCTATTCATCGGGCCGCCGCTGTGCCAAGCTGCCACCACTGCTACCCGTTTATTAACATTTCGACTGAACTTTGTGATTTAGTGTTCTTCGTAAAACGTTCTGAACGTGATTTTATTGTGTTTAGTGTAGTGTTTAGTGTTATTTAAGGAAATAAATTTATAACGTTTTAAGAAAATATTTTTGCTTCGCTCTCTCTCTCTTTATGTCCTAACAAATAAATTTTTGTGACGACTCTGGCCCCCGCTGAACCTACCCCAGCTTCAAGGTGAAAACACGTCGTCACAATGGCGCCCGAGCAGGGACTATAAAAGAGAGAAAGAATAAATAAATGCGTGAACAATAATTAGACAAGTACAGAGGAAAACCCAGTGAAAAAAAAACAGTTAAAAAAAAAAACTGAAACAAGTAAAAATAATAAAAAAAAAAAAAAAAAAAAAAAAAAAATGTCAAACGAAAAGACAATGTTGAAGGTCTCCTGGGCCTATATGCTAAAGCAAGAAGACTTGGTAACATATCTTACTGAATTCAATCTTGATCCAGTTGGAAAAGTGGACGATCTCCGAAAAAGATGGGCTAAATTTCTCCACAACGACCATGAAGCCGATGTATACAGACGGCTTATAGAGTTGCAGAACAAACATGAAAGTACCAGTCCGACCAAATCGCCGACATTGCGAGCCGTCACAAAACAACCCCTTATAACCGTAACACCGTGTGGAGCAGAAGCAATAGTATTATCCCCAATAAAAACAGAGTACGCCCTTCCCCACATTTCCGCGGAAAGGCCACCTGGAGAGTCAAGCACAGGGGTAACAAACGATCAAAAAGTACAGAAGATGTCGCCAACAAACCCCGAATATGGATTTCAAAAAGATTCTCCGCCCAAGCCATCCAATAATTCGTCGTTACTCGTAATTCTCGACCAAATCCGAAAATGGAATGTTACTTTTGAAAATGGAATGGACCCTATTGGATTCGTAGAACGTGTAGAAGAAATGGCTGAAATGTACATCGTGGAATTGAATCAAATAATTAAAGTAATGCCAGAGTTGTTACGAGGTAAAGCTTTAATCTGGCTAAGGAACAACAACCGACACTGGACTACCTGGAACGAATTTAAGAGTGATTTTCTGAAATTCTTTTTGCCACCGAGATACTTTGAGAAATTGGAGGATGAAATTAGGAGAAGGATACAGCGTAATAAGGAGCCGTTTAAGGAATATGTACTCTCTATACAGCATCTTATGCAGCACACCAATATGACCGAAGAACAAAAATTGGAACGAATTTTTAGAAACGCGCATTCGGATTATCAATGGTACATTCGCCGTAAAGACTTTACCACACTTTCGGAATTGATCTCCTTGGCAGACGAACTCGAAAGCATACCAAATAATTCTCGGTCAGAACAGCCTCGAAATCAACAAAACTATAATCGACGTGCGGACAACTCTAGAAATAACCTGTATTGCACCAATCAAGGTGACCAAGTGCTAAACGAAAGCTCATCCAATCCAGAAACGCAGCAGGATGAACCCCCGGCAAAGAAGAGTAACCAGAATATTACCTCATTGCAATGTGAAGAATATCGCCTTACTGCAACTGTCTTAATAGAGGGGAAAGCTATTAAAGCAACTGTCGACACGGGTGCCACTAGCTGTTTTATAAAAAGAGAATTTGCGAAAAAAATCAAGAAAAGGTTTACTTATTCACGGCATGAGGCAAATGTTATCCTCGCAGACGGCACCACGGTGAACATCACAAGATCAACAGTGTTACCTGTTACATTTGGAAACCAAAGCTCAGATGTTACATTTCTCATCATGCCGCAATTCAAGGAAAACATCATATTGGGATTGGAATTTCTAAAACAGTTCCACACGACCATTCACTGCGCCGGTATAAGTGTCAAATTAAGTAAGCCAACCACATCAACGGAGCATTGTACCGTGGCTATAGGAGAGGAAACCCCATCAAAAGAGGTAATAGATACAATGACAGCTACGAATAATGTATCCCCCAGACCTAAATTCTTAAACGATGAATTGAGTAAAACGCAATGTGAGATCGTTGAAAATTTTCTGGCACAGGAACTCCCTAAGTTCCAACAATTAAATGGCCTATCGTCAATAGCTGAACATAAGATTGTAATGACCGACGATCGACCCATTAAATTAAGATATGCTCCGCGAAATCCTGCAATGCAAGCCGTGATTAATGCCGAAGTGAGAAAGCTCGAAGAACGAGGATGTATAGAGCCGTCTACAAGCCCATACTGTTTCCCCATCACATTAGTCAGAAAGAAAAATGGGAATTGGAGAACTTGTATGGATTTTCGCCAATTGAATAAACGTTCTGTTCCAGATGCCTACCCTTTACCCCGCATCGACACAATACTGAATCGACTACGGGATGCCAAATACGTGAGTAGCCTGGACCTTAAAGACGGATATTGGCAAATACCTATGGCGAAGGAGAGCAGAAAATACACGGCCTTTGCGGTAGCCGGTAAAGGTCTATATCAGTGGAAAGTGATGCCTTTCGGTTTGCATTCAGCACCGGCAACCTTCCAACGGGCATTAGATAGTGTGATTGGGCCTGAAATGGACCCCCACGCTTTTGCATACCTTGACGATATCATCGTCATTGGAAAAACGTTTGAGGAACACTTGCGGAACTTGAGAGAAGTGTTCAGAAGATTGCGAGCAGCTAACCTGAGAATAAACATTGAGAAATGCGAATTTTTCAGAAAAGAAACGAAGTATTTAGGCCATGTTGTGAGTAGCGAGGGAATAAAGACGGATCCAGATAAAGTTGCCGCAATAGTGGAAATGAAACCTCCAACATCGGTAAAGGAGGTACGAAGATTTCTTGGAGTAGCATCTTGGTACCGAAGATTTGTCCCACAGTTTGCAACAATTTCACAACCATTGACTAGTCTTCTTAAAAAGGGAAAACATTGGAAATGGGGTCCCGAACAACAAGAAGCATTCTCAGACCTAAAAGCAAAGTTAACTGAAGCCCCCGTTCTGGCTTGTCCGGATTTCACAAAGACGTTCATATTGCAAACTGATGCCAGCAACTATGGCCTTGGAGCAGTTCTAACACAGGAGTTAGATAACGTGGAACGTGTCATAGCCTACGCCAGCAGACATTTAAAACAGGCTGAAAAGAACTACTCAGCGACTGAAAAGGAATGTCTAGCCATACTGTGGGGCATCAGACACATGAGACCCTATTTAGAGGGTTACCAGTTTATAGTTATTACCGATCATTTGGCCCTAAAATGGTTAAATTCTATTGAAAGCCCTACAGGTCGACTCGCACGTTGGGCTCTCGAGCTACAGCAATATAATTTTTTGATCAGATACCGTAGAGGAAAACAGAACGTTGTGGCGGATGCGCTTTCGAGAACACCTTTGGAAACGTTAGACCTAGCCACAGTAAAATATGACACCAGTCCGTGCCCATGGCTAGAAAAGTTGAAGGAAACCATAACCAAGAATCCGAAGAAGTATCCAGACTATACAATCATTGAGGGAAATGTTTATCGACATTTTCCCAAGCAAATAAACGATGAAGATTGCACACCATGGAAGCTGTGTGTGCCCACCGGATCAAGGATTCAGGTCCTTAGAGAAAATCATGACAGTGTCACCGGAGGTCATTTGGGAGTGCGAAAGACTAGCAACAAGGTGGCGAACCGATATTTTTGGCCTGGTATGTTCCAGGACATCAAACGTTATGTCCAGCAGTGCGAATGTTGCCAAAAATATAAAGTCAGCCAACAGAAACCAGCAGGGGAAATGTTGATAAGAATCCCGGAGGAACCATGGGCCACTATTTGTGCGGACTTCGTAGGACCCCTACCGCGATCTAAGCACGGTAACTCAATGCTACTCGTTATTATGGATAGATTCTCAAAATGGACGGAGTTGGTTCCATTGCGGAAGGCTACGACAGAGGGATTAATAAAGGCATGCAGAGAAAGAATTATTTCTAGATATGGGGTTCCAAAAATATTGATAACCGATAACGGAACCCAATTCACTAGCAACCAATTCGAAAAATTCCTAGCAGAAATGGGTATAAAGCATCAACTTACGGCTCCTTACACCCCGCAAGAGAACCCTACTGAAAGGACAAATCGGACAGTGAAAACAATGATAGCACAAGTTTCGAAACAACATAATACATGGGACGATATGCTGCCCGAAATAATGTTAGCCATAAACACTAGTGCATCAGAATCCACTGGATATTCGCCGGCATACCTGACACAAGGAAGAGAACCGCGACTGCCCCAGGCATTATATGATCAGCTCACAACAGGAACTGGTGCTAGAATAGTCTTACCAGAAGACCGTGCCCAGGAGTTGAAAGAAATATTTAAGATAGTGCGTCGAAACTTGGCAAAAGCATCTCAAAACCAGCGGAGACAGTACAACCTTAGACGACGAGTTTGGAAACCAAAGATTGGGGAGCAAGTTCTAGTTCGTCTACATCCTCAGTCGAAGGCCGTCGAAAATTTCGCCGCCAAACTAGCGCCCAAATACGGAGGGCCGTTTGTCGTACAAAAATTCCAATCTCCAGTAATCGTTGTAGTCCAAGGAAAAGACAACATCACCCGTGTCGCGCACTTAAGTGAAATTAAGCCTTTTTATGAAGAACAAAATTAAATTGTAGACATAGAAGTAGAATGTTGATTGTAGTTCCACTTACGTTTATGTGATGCCATTTCATTATAATTTCTTATTTTATTTTTAGACATTAAATTGACAATACCCAAACTAATCAGTGTCCTAATATAAGCCCATACTTCAAAGACCATCGATATCTTCCCGATCGTCATCCTCATCCTCAACAGCCTCGTCGTCTTTATCGTCATCCTCATCCTCATCAGCCTCGTCGTCTTCATCATCATCCACAAGCCAAACGATGACACCTCATCAGCCAACATTGTGTAGCAGTCAACCTTCCATCGATGAAGTGTTTATACCCAGTAAGGAGAATAATAGTACACCAAGTACAATCAAATTGCCAGTCACTGAAATCCCAACTGAGTCAACGCCATCGTCCTCGACAGACAATCCCGTGAACGATAACACATTTCTCGAACTGCCAAATTATCCCGAAAACCTACAAATCCGTATCGAGAAGTTTAAAAACAATTGGAAAAAGGGACACAAACTGAAGCGAATTGTTAAACAAGATGGCAAGCAGTACCGCATAATAATATCAGCAGACGGGGTAGTGAAGGTATCTCTCCGAACTTCTGCAATTGGTCTCTAACATACCTTCCTATTCGACCGAGATATAGTCGAACCAAAGTGCCCATGTCGGAGAAATAAAAGGTTACATAACACCCTAGGGCTTCCTGGCTATTGAAACCCAATAGCAATAGAGAAAGCAAATCAAGGAATCAAAAATCAGAGGGAGGAAGAGATGCCATGTAACGCCCAAAAGTCATGCTTTCGTTTTTGGGGTACATTATTATTTTAAATACCATTTTTACGTCCCCTAGTAGAAAGAAGTATACTTAAAATACAACATTGGAACCCCTGGTGGCAAATGGCGGAACTACGCAAAACTGTCAGATTGGGATCAGCTGCTGTCATGAGAAAACAACAATCGTTGTCCAGCCAAAAAGGTATAAAAGGAGACGCATTTCACACAATCGAGATCAGTCTTCTGTTGATGGCTGGTAAGTCAAGTGTGATTGGGAGGAAGAAAAGGCGCGCAACCTCGGTTGAATTGAGTCTTAGTAAGCCAAACAATAAGCCTTGACTATTTGTGGTGACTGGACTGGACTGAACGCAGGGTCAAGTGAGGGTTGTAGCAATACTCCCTATTCTTCGGGCTGCGTTGACGGCGACTGAACGCAGGGTCAAGTGAGGGTTGTAGCAATACTCCCTATTCTTCGGGCTGCGTTGACGGCGACTGAACGCAGGGTCAAGTGAGGGTTGTAGCAATACTCCCTATTCTTCGGGCTGCGTTGACGGCGACTGAACGCAGGGTCAAGTGAGGGTTGTAGCAATACTCCCTATTCTTCGGGCTGCGTTGACGGCGACTGAACGCAGGGTCAAGTGAGGGTTGTAGCAATACTCCCTATTCTTCGGGCTGCGTTGACGGCGACTGAACGCAGGGTCAAGTGAGGGTTGTAGCAATACTCCCTATTCTTCGGGCTGCGTTGACGGCGACTGAACGCAGGGTCAAGTGAGGGTTGTAGCAATACTCCCTATTCTTCGGGCTGCGTTGACGGCGACTGACGTACTCATCGGGCTGCTGCTGTGCCAAAGCTGCCGCCACCCGATTCGTCGTGCGCGTATTCATCAGGCCGCCGCTGTGCCAAGCTGCCGCCACTACTACTCGCCGCTGACGTATTCATCGGGCCGCCGCTGTGCCAAAGCCGCCGCCACCCTATTCGCCGCTCGCCTATTCATCGGGCCGCCGCTGTGCCAAAGCCGCCGCCACCCTATTCGTCGCTCGCCTATTCATCGGGCCGCCGCTGTGCCAAAGCCGCCGCCACCCTATTCGTCGCTCGCCTATTCATCGGGCCGCCGCTGTGCCAAGCTGCCGCCACTACTACTCGCCGCTGACGTATTCATCGGGCCGCCGCTGTGCCAAAGCCGCCGCCACCCTATTCGCCGCTCGCCTATTCATCGGGCCGCCGCTGTGCCAAAGCCGCCGCCACCCTATTCGTCGCTCGCCTATTCATCGGGCCGCCGCTGTGCCAAGCTGCCGCCACTACTATTCGTCGCTCGCCTATTCATCGGGCCGCCGCTGTGCCAAGCTGCCGCCACTCTATTCGTCGCTCGCCTATTCATCGGGCCGCCGCTGTGCCAAGCTGCCACCACTGCTACCCGTTTATTAACATTTCGACTGAACTTTGTGATTTAGTGTTCTTCGTAAAACGTTCTGAACGTGATTTTATTGTGTTTAGTGTAGTGTTTAGTGTTATTTAAGGAAATAAATTTATAACGTTTTAAGAAAATATTTTTGCTTCGCTCTCTCTCTCTTTATGTCCTAACAAATAAATTTTTGTGACGACTCTGGCCCCCGCTGAACCTACCCCAGCTTCAAGGTGAAAACACGTCGTCACACATTTTTCTGTCACAGACTGTAGTTCCCATTACGAACTCTAAATACGTAATTTGAAACAATTCCGGTGAATAATGGCGTTAAAATTATCAAAATGCCGAATTTTGGGAGGTACCGTTATATGGGAGCTATACGAAGACGTGGACCTGCACAAACAATTTTCTGTCATAGGCTGTAGTATTCATTACGAATCTCAAACATCAAATTTGAAACGATTTCGTTGAATTATGTCGCTAAAATCATCAAAATACCGAATATCGGGAGGTACCGTTATATGGGGGCTATATGAAAACGTGGACCTACATGGCCCATTTACGAACTTAACCTGCCTACTGGAAAAATAAACAGGTGTGCAAAATTTTAGCCTTCTATCTCAATTCGTTCGAAAGATAGCGTGATTGCAACAGACAGACAGACGGACAGACAGACAGACGGACAGACAGACAGACAGACAGACAGACAGACGGACTGACATGGCTAAATCGACTTAGAATTTGACGCTGATCAAGAATATATATACTTTGTTGGGTCTGACATGAGTATTTCGAGGAGTTACAAACGGAATGACAAAGTTAATATACCCTCCATAGTATGGTGGAGGGTATAGAAAAAGAATTTGGGCATAAGGGGGCTTCTAACATTTTGTAGTGTTGTAGGTTACCACATGGTCGGCTCCGCTCGGCTATAGCCCTTGCTTACTTGTTTAATATTTGTTGTCTTTTAGAAATATTCCCTCCGAAAACTATTATTTAATTATCCTAAAATTGCACTTTACACTGCCTCACAAATGTAATTATAACCCAAGGTCATCTCTGATTCCTTCAATATCCGATTACATTTGATTTGCATAATTGATAATTTGAATATTGAACTTATTGACTATTGAAATAAATGCCAAACAATACTAAAATAAATAGTATCCTTTCGCATTATAGTTAACTATTAATTTACATTTAATACAATATTTACACAAAACTCTAATTACATAAATAGTTCAAAAGCTAATGCACAAACAAAAATATTTGTTCTCAATTAAAAAAAAATTAAAGCAAAACACAATTACAATTTTTAAATGTAAACAAAACCAAATTGAAGAGCAATTAAATAAAATCACAGAAATATGCAGAATAATTAAATCTGTTCTACATTTCACCAACATTTATGCTGACCCCTAAAGAAGTGGGAGTGCAAAGAGTACCCTTTTGTTTCACCATTTCATGTTCAGTGGAGAGAGAGAGGGAGAGAGAGAGAGAGCATCCATAATAACGCTCGCTCGATTTCATCACCATATCATATATTTAATTTTAATTATGAATAGTATATAATATACAATTTTAATGGTTGTAGCTGCTGTTGTTCTTGTTCCTGCACAACCGAACCGAAGAGTAATTTATTTAATAACCAAAACCAGCATCAAAGGAATTCCATTACAGCATATGAAAGCAATATACGGAAATATCTATCTATATTTATTCATTATTTGTAATGGGAAGGAAATTATGGCGTGTTTTTTGCACTGGAGAATTTTGTGAAAAAATGATGGAGGTCTTAAATTAATGATAAGAGACATGGAGGTTTCCAATATAATAACCAGAATACATTCAGTCTATAGAAATATAGGAGGGAATATACTTGCAAAAGATCAGAAAGTTTATTATTTATTTAAGGCTAGTAGGTCATGCAGGAAAAACAAAAGACCACAAGGTCTTTGCATATCCTCAGCCATACGGCTAGAGAGGGTATATATTATTTGATAGGGCCAAAAAGTGTCTCATCGAAATGACGGTTGGACCAAATCCGTTTCCGTCCGTCTGCCTGTCTGATTGGTGTGCACAATAACTTTCGAAGGGAGTATCCGATTTGGCCTAAACTTGATACATCGAAATATTATTACCAAACTTAAATCGTGTTCGGAGATGGACAACATCCGAAAACTCCTTCTGGTACCTCCCACAAAAAGGTTGGAATTTGCAAAAAATTATTCTTTGCACAAAAAGAGAAAGTATAGTCAGATTTTGCTCCAGGTCAGGTGTGAAAATTTACGATATCGGTCCACTCCATCAAGTACCTTCCCCACAAATGGTCAAAATTTTGATAATTGATAAATAAAATGTGATGTAAGAGTCCGATTGTCTTCAAATGTCGCACATCCCAATATTTATGTTAACCCAAGCTTTGGTGTTAAAATGGAATATATCGGTCCACTTCTTCTGGTACCTCCCCCACCAATGGTCGAAATGGACAATATAGTACCTCAACAACAAAATCCGCCAGGTATCTGAAAAAAAAAATAAAAATATAATTAAACATCGAATTCATCAAAAATTTAACATATCCCCATATTTTTACTACAACATGTTCTAGTGTGAAGATGGAATTTTGAATAACAAATGAAAACAAGTAAGCAAAGGCTATAGTCGTTTGGAGCCGGACATGTGATACCCTACAACACTACAATATGTTCGAATTCCCCTTGTATCCAAATCCATTTAGGAAGATTTTGTTTATGAAATAAAGGCAAAGAGCCCCGCCCAGAGGTTACCCTCTTTTGGCCCGGAGAATTTGTCCAATATTTATGCACTCCATAGTTTTGTAAGTATTCAAAGCAATTTCACACAAAAGTTTTGGTCCATTTTACAGCTAAATATAATAGTCATCCAAATGCTAAATTTCTTCCCCGTCCTTAACTCTCTTCTGATGCAAAATTCCGTGTCGATTAGTTTTCAATTGTGGCTATAGAACGACTACAAAATTAGAAAAATTTAAAATTTTTTAGCCATTTAAATCTCTAAAGGCACATCCTAAGAACAATGGGCTTCAATTCCGACCCTACCCCCATGCAAAATGTCTTGAGGATCGGACGATAATTGCGACATACATATAATACCCTCAAAACTTAGTGTTGGGGGTGTAAAAATTTCGAAAATTCAAAATTGTAAGTCAAATTGAAAAAATCGCATGCGATAAAAAATATGACAAAAATGGAAAAAATGAAACAAATGATATAACTTTTTATACCCTCAGCCCTGTAAGAGTCCGATTGTCTTCAAATTTCACACATCCCAATAATGTTATTAGCCCAAGGTCTGGTGTGAAAATGGAATATATCGGTCCACTTCTTCGGGAAACTCCCTCACAAAGTGTCGAAATTTTGAATACACGTGAAGCTCATAAAACGCCACATTAATTTCCGATTCCATTTAGACTTGGCACATCTCAATATTTCTATCAAAACAAGATCTGTTATAAAGGTGGTATAGATCGAACCATTTCTTCTGGTACCTTCCCCATACTTAGGGTTCAAGATTTTGAAAAACAAAACGCTCAAATAAAGCGAAATAAGCATCCAAATCTCTTCAAATTTCACACATAAAAATTTTTTTGCTAACACAAGATCTGTTATGAAGTCGATATATATCTGCGAATCCCTTCTGGTACTTCAACCACAAAGGGTCAATTTTAAATAATTTTATCTGTCATAACATTCGAAACAATTTAGCAATTCTTTACTACTTGCTATGCTCAAATATTTCTCTCAATAAGAAGCCTGATATGAATCTGACATTTATAGGAATTTATGATTTCGCATAAAATTGGACATAAATATCCTTTCTTGTAATTTAGCTCAATATTTTTTATTTGTGTCAGATGAAGTATAAAAATGGAATATTCCGGTAGACTCTATATGGTACATCACGCATATTTTAACATTTTCTAAAAATTATTACATATCTCACAAAAAGTGAAGGAGTGAGTCAATATAATCCATACCAGGAACGTTGGAATATTTATATCATATTTTTGGGTCTGATACAAAATGGACAATATTGGCCCATTTCTTCGGAACCGGCTCTATAGAGGGTCTAACGTTTGAATAATTGTAACACTAGTCATATATATTTCGATTATTTAATCGAACATAGGCTGAGGGTATATATCTGTCGGCAATACCGACTGATACTTTTTAACTTGTTTATTGGTATATTATCCCGCGATTTTCTTAAATTTTATCCTTTTCTTGAAAGAGACCATTCCGAATTGGTGGGAATTGTGAAAATTGGCCCAGCGGAGCTTGATTTATAAGCAGAATTAATAAGATCAATTCTTTTACATATGTATTGTATCTATTTTGCTATATATCCGATTTATTGGCTATTAGAATCACTGTAATGGTCAGAAGTGATCTTTTAATGTATTTGCGATTTGGCTGGGATTAAAAATATTCGCGGTTTAGTGGAAACTTTCCTATTTTCTTACATAAAAGTTAGGGTCTATTTTACCCGCTAATTATTGTCCGATGGCCGCTCCAAAAACAATAGGGTTATATTCTGACCCTAACCCCACCTCCATTTTCAATTTCCTGAGGATCGGTTCATAATTGCGACCTGTAGCTTGATTACAAATTAACATGGACAGACGGTCAGACGGACGGACGGACATACATAGCTAGATCGACTCAGCTCGGCGAGCTAGGAAGACCCATATATATACTTTCCTATGTGGGAAACCAATATTTCGAGGTGTTACATAATTTTTGGTCCAATCAAACTTGTAGGGTATAAATATCAAATGATCGATTATTTAAATATATTTGACTTGTGTTATGAATATTCAAACTGTTGACCCTTTATGGAGTAGGTTCCAAAGGAATAGGCCAATACTATCCATTTCGTATTGGAGCTAAATAAATATGATATAAATATCATAGACAGGTTTGGACTATGTTGGGTACTTCCTTCACTTTTTATGAGATATGTGAAAATTTTGAAATATCGTAAGGCTCCAGATATAATAGCGAAGTATTCCATCTTCATACTTCATCCAATACAGATAAAAATATTGGTATGGGCAACATTACAAGAAAATCGAACATTTATATTCAATTTTATGCGAAATCATAGATTCCATATTCACCCCAGGTTTTTACTTGAGAAAAATATTTAAATATAGGTAGTTGTAAAGAATCGCTGAATTGTTTCGCAAATTCTGACAGATAAAAATATTGAAAATTGTGACCCTTTGTGGGTGAGATAACAGCCATATATTATCTTCACAACAGATCTTGTGTAAGCAAAAATGTTTGTATGTGTAAAATTAAATAAAAGAGTGGGATGCTTATTTCGCTTTCCTGGAGCGTGTTGTTTTTCCAAATCTTCAACCCTATGTGGGGGAGGTACCAGAAGAAATGGTCTGCTCTCTACAATCTTTATAACAAATCTCGTGTTGATGGAAATATTGAGATGCACCAAGTCTAAATGAAATCGGATTTTAATTTCGCGTTTTATGAGCTTCATGGTTATTCTAAATTTTAAACCTTTGTGGGGGAGGGGAGGTACCAGGAGGAAGGGACTAATATTTCACATTTTAACAGCAGATGTTGTGTTACTAGACATAATGGGATGTGTGAAATTTGAAGAGAACCGCAAGCTTGTGTCGTATTTTATGATCGGTTTTTGTCATTGAAAATTTTGGCTCTTTGGGAGGTACCAAAAGGAATAGTCCGATCTCTGCCATCGTTATAACATATCTTGTTTTATGAGAAATACTGAAATTTTGCGAGTTTGAATGAAATTGCATGTTAATTTCGTGTTTTATGAGCTTCATGAATATTCAAGAGCTTGACACCATGTGGAGGAGGGTGCTGATACTTCACATCTCCGCACCAGAATTTGCGCTAATAAAAACACTGTGAGGTGTGTTATTTTATTTGACCCTTTGGGGGGAGGTACTTGATGGAGTGGATCAATATTGTCCATTTTTGTATCTGACTAAACACTGATGGATATACAAGGATTTGCAAAATGGAAGCAAAATCGGATTATCCTTTCTCTTTCTGTGAATTAGGAAGAAGAGTGGACCGATATTGCCCATCTCCCAACTCAATCCATGTTTGACAAAAATATTACGATGTACCAAATTTGGATCCAATCGAATACTCCATTCGAGAGTAATCGTGGGCAACAGCTAACCAGACAGATGGACGAACACACCCAGATCGACTCCAAATTTAAATCGAAAAATACCGCTCAAATGAAAACCGTTGTATGGAGGCTAAACGAAGACGTGGCCCTACATAAGTAATTTTTGTCATGGGCTGTGGGACCAATTCCGAACTTCAAATAAGAAATTTGAATCTATTTCGGTGAATAATGTCGGCAAATATTATCAAAATACCGAACAAAGGAAGGTTGAGATGAAAAAACTGCAACCAACTTCAGACTGCTGTCATTTCTAAGCCACTCGTTCGACACCTCTTAAAATTATGCCAGTGACAGCTTGTTATGTTGTTAACAAGCGTTCAAAAGCATTTTGGTGAGCATTTTCCAGAAAAAATGTTATTCGCGATGGAATTCAAGCCTGATAGTGCGATTTCTATATATTTGGCTATCGTTAAAGCACTCCATTATCGCTCGTTATCGTGATACTGGTAGCGTAGCCCGACGTCGAGGAAGTGGACGAAAGAAAACAGCAACATCAGCAGAAATGGTTCGAAATGTAAAGAAGCGACTTGGACGAAACCCGCGTCGGAGTGGCCGAAAAATGGCTCGTGAGCTGAACATATCCCAATATTCCCGGCCATAGTGATTGTGTAGGCCGCCGTAACAGCCAATGGTCGCTCTCCGCTAGTATTAATCGCCCGTGGCATCAGAATAAATGCCGAATATTGTGGCGAAAATATTCTGGAGGGTTAATTAAAGCCTTGGGCACGCAAACATTTTGGCCGCAGACCTTGGACATTCCAACAGGATTCAGCACCATCGCACTCAGCTAGCGCCACCCAAGAATGGTTACAAAATGAGATTCCTCGCTTAATTTCCAGCGCTCAATGGTCACCAAAATCTGGAGTATTTTGGAAAGCAATGTTGGCACTAAAAAACACCAAAGTGTCGATCACCTCAGGCAAGCGCTTCGTCGGGAATGGTCCAAAAACCCGCAGAACAACATTCGGGCAGCGTGTGATGGTTTCATTGGCCATTGAAGGTCATAATTCGTGCCAAAGGTGACCAATTAGAACAAATCTAAACTTTTTCTAAAATTTGATGCTATATCCGACATTTTTTGCTTTCATTCAATAAAATTAAAAAAAAAATGTAAAAGTTATGGCCTTTCACTTTGTTGCAGTTTTTTACATCACGCTGTGTGTGGTCTACACCATTCCACTGAATAATGTCGCTAAAATCATCCAAATTTCGAATATCGGTATGTATCCTTATGTGGGCCATATGAAGACTTGGACCTGCATTCACTGTAGTACCCACTACGGACTTAAAACAAGAAATTTTTTACAACTCCATATGAATTAAAAAATCATCAAAATACCGAATATCAGGAGGTATCATTATATGGGGCTATTCGAAATTATGGACCGACATTGCCCATTCTCGGACATAACCTGCCTACTGGAAAATATACATGTGTGCAAAATGTTTTGTATTTTCTTTCAATTCGTTCGAAAGAGAGCATCTCTAAATTGACTTAGAAATTTAGGCTGTTAGGTCTAACATGTGTAGTTCGACAAACGGAATTACAAAGTTAATATGCCCTGCAATGTATGGTGGAGAGAATAATGAGGAAGTTTCTAGTAATTAAGAGACCAGATATTATTTAATCTTCAGAAATCTAAGAGGAAATGTATTTTTGAAAGAGCAGGATGACTGCTATTTTTTAAAGCCTAGTTGATGTTTTCAGAATTCTTCTATCCATAGAAGTCCAGAAGGTCTTTTATCTATAGAAAAACACTGAATCTTCCCTCAATAGAAGAACAGCAATTCTTCCACCCTGCAATGCTGGG
Source organism: Musca domestica (assembly GCF_030504385.1). Classification (NCBI taxonomy): domain Eukaryota; kingdom Metazoa; phylum Arthropoda; class Insecta; order Diptera; family Muscidae; genus Musca; species Musca domestica. The sequence continues at coordinate 20,176,824 of NW_026712409.1, read as the reverse complement.
TGTTAGAATAGTGAGAAAAGCGTAAGTCCGCTATTACTTATCGTTAAAAATACCCACGGTGTTCTTGGGTCTGAGTAAATAAAAGTTATTTAAATTATGGTATTCGCTGCAGTTTTTGTTGCTTCATTTTCATGCGTATCTCCATAGAAAAAAACGAAAACTTTAATTCATGCAAATGGCAATGCGAAAACTTACACATGCAGTAAACCGATTTCCTCGGAACGTAAAATGGCAATACAAATGAAAAAAACATCATAAAGCCATTTCCTTTATCCGCCTATCTGCATAGCGAATGCATACTACATCGGCTTTTCCGTTCTACACTCTATTTATTCGTTGGATTTTTTGTTTGTATTGTTGCCACTGGTTTTTATGGTCATTTCACTTATTTCTCTCTTTTTGCTTTTTTTCCCCTGCAGAATTTTCAAAATGACTTCATCAGCTGCCCATGCCGATGTAAATCTGTTGCATGCCTCCGTCCTGTCCATGGTCGAGTTCGACGATGACATCTTTGCTGCTGGCCACTGTTTCGATTGGAATGAACATCCATCGCAGGCGGGGCTGTTTTGTCCATTTGCCTATCGTCTACCGCCACCAGATTTGGGTGCAATACTGGCAAAGGACCTATCAATGGAATATCATTATTTGGGCAATACATCGGAGTGGTTTTTTCAGGCGCGTAAAAATGCCGAAAAAGTCATAGCGCAAAATGAACAGTATCTGAAAGGTAAGTGGAAAGCATTTTTTGTTTGTTTTTGTTATTTTTTTTTTAAGAATCAATGAGTTCTTAAGAAGTAAAGAATGGAGGAATCAGAAATGGAAGGGAAGTTTAATAACATGGGTGGTTATAGTTGGTGAAAATATATTTCTTATATCTCCATGTATTAATGGGTAAATAATGGGTCATTAAAGCCCAGGCAAAACGGCTGAAGCTAGAATCTTAAAATTTGGGAGTAGGGGTGAGATAAGACTGGGTTTTTGAAGAATCGTGCTAAATGCCTACTAAAAGTAGTAAATGTCGAACCCATTGGAATTTTGTAAACGGTTTTGGAAATACGTATTTGGATAAGGGAGTGAGTCGAAAGTTTACAATTTGGCTTTGCAATCACCTTTTGGACGATATACAGGGTTGCCCATATTCGACGGACCCATGTTTTTTTTTTTTTTTTTTTTTTTTAATCAAAGAAAAAAATAAAAATTTGGCGGTTGGCAATGTTAATCATTTAATTTGTTCCAAGTAGATTTGTTTACATCAATTTTTGAATATGATATCTATCAAATGGCCGCCTCTGGCGTTGATGACGTATTGTGCCCTTTTTGCTGCATTTTCCATCGTTTTTGCCAACATTTCGGCCGGAATAGCGGCTATTTCTTCTCGAATGTTGTCCTTGAGCTCTTCTACGGTCCTTGGCTTGTTAACGTAAACCTTTGACTTCAAATATCCCCACAAGAAGAGGTCAGGCGGCGTCATATCGGCAGAACGCGGTGGCCAGTCCAAATCATCACTTTTCGACATCAAACGGCCCGGAAACAAATTCTTCAGAAAATCGATTGTTATGCGACTTGTGTGCGGTGGAGCGCCGTCTTGTTGAAATCAGAACTGCCTCATACGCTTTCGACGAATAATTGGCATCACAAAATTGGTCATCATGTCGCGATAACGCTCCTGATTGATGGTAATAGCATGGTCATTTTCATTTTGGAAGAAAAACGGCCCAATGACCGTTTTCGTGACTTTTTCGTCATGAAGAGGCACTTCTTGAATCTCCTGCGGATTTTCAGTGGCGTAAAAACGGCAATTTTGCTTATTTACGGTCCCATTCAATGTGAAATGGGTTTCATCGGACATGATAATTTTGTTCCAAAATTGCTCGTCATCTTCGGCCATTTCGATGACTCTTTGGGCCCATTCCAATCGACGAGGCTTGTCCGCAGGCAATTTTCTTTGCGTCAATTGAATTTTGTACGGGAACAAATGAAAATCAATGCGAATAATCCGTTGTAAAGTGGACCGAGCCATGCCCAACTGCTGGGAACGGCGTTTTTGGGATGTTCTTGGGGACCTCTCAACACTGGCTCGTACGGCAGCGATATTCTCGGCCGATCGCCTTGGTCGACTTTTATATGGCCTCTTCGGATTGGAAAGAGCCTTACCAGTCGAAAATTTTTCGTATAAACGCTTAATGGTGTTCTTAGAAGGCGCACTTCTCACATTTTTTAATGTTTTAAAAGCACGTTGAGTTTTCACAATTGACTTCTTCTGTTGAATGTAAATTTCAACTATTTCAGAGCGCTCGCGTGGCGTGTATTGGTTCATGGTAAAAATCTGCTTGGACTAACGCTTCAAACGCGGTATGTCATTAAGCGATGTGACATCTCTGTCAAAAGTTATGGCTTTGCCAGATGGGTCCGTCGAATATGGGCAACCCTGTATGTTTTGGAAATAGGTACAAAAAAGTATGAAAAGTGATAGGTAGTTTTAATTTAAATAATGTAGGTAGTTCCAGTGAATAATGTCGATAAAATCATCTAAATACCGAATATCGGGGGTACCATTATATGAGTGCTATACGAAGACGTGAACCTGCGCAGACAATTTTCTGTCGTAGGCTGTAGTACCCATTACAAACTTCAAATTCCAAATTTCATTCAAACATTTCCGGTGAATAATGCTGCTTAAATCACCAAAATACCGAAAAAAGGGAGGTACCATTACATGGGGGCTATACCAAAACGTGGACCTACATGACCCATTTTCAATACCAAAAGTCCTGCAGACATAATGCACAATTAAGTAAAATTTTATAAACCTACTTCATTTCGTTGGGAAGCTAGAGTGATTTATGAATGATAAACTTAACATACCCTCTATACTATGATGGAGTGTATAACTAGAATTGAATCCACTCCAAGCGAAGCGGTTGTATTCCTTTCTCGCTTTACATTGCTCTAAATAGAGAATAAAATTGACAATCGAAGAGAGAGATTGGATTCGGTTCTCATTATTAACAAGTAAGCAAAGGCTATAGCCGTGCGGGGCCGACCATATGATACCCTACAACACTACAATATGTTAGAAGTCCCCTCATGCCCAAATCCATTTTTTAAGATTTTGCTGTCAAAATTAGCATTTTGACAAGGGACATTTGCCCAATATTTATGCACTCAGTCGGACTGATAGTTGTTGTAATCCATTTTACAGCTAAATATAATCGCATGGTCATCCAAAGTGCCAGAATTGTTCTCTGTCGTTAACTCTCTTCTCAGGCGTGTCGATTGGCTTCAATTGTGTGATCGCAAAAACATTTCTGTTTTTGGTTAATTTGAACCCCTAAATATCTTGCAATCATCTCCACAACCAAGAAGCCCCTCCGTACCTCATCTATATGACTTGCTTGTCTACGATATTTGGCTATATTCGTCAACGAAATCAGCATAAAAAAGCCAGAAGTTCGCCTTTTGTGTATTTCGGATATCGCCTGTAATTAATGCTGGTATTTTTTCACACAAAATTAGTGGTCTATGTACCCGCTGTCCTAAACTCTAACTTTATGCGAGATTTCGTGTCCTTTGGTTTCCATTTGTGACCTTTATAATGGCTGCAAAATCTGGAACATTTTTAGTTGTTGGTCCATTTCAACCCTAATTTGTGCGGACATCTTTTAAAAAAATAGGCCTAGCCCTTCTGAGCCCAACGCTACCCTTGTGAAAATTTTCGTGAGGATCGAACGATATTTGCAATACTTATATAAGATCCCCAACCTGTGTTGTAAGGTGAAAAAATATTACAAAATATTATAAGTCAAATTGAAAAAATCGCATGCGATAAAAATATGAAAAATAAAAAAAATGTAGATTTTACTATTTTATTTCAAGAGGGCATTCTGAATTGACAAAATTTGTCAAAATCGGTCCAGCCATTCTAAAGATATAAGCATTTTAACTAACATCCCCTTCCTTTGTATATACACATTGTATATATTTCGCTATATATAACCGATATATTTACTATCGGCATATACGTAACGGTCAGAATTGACCTGTTCGTCTATTTGTGATTTCGTCGGGATTAAATATATTCGCGGTTTAATCAAAAAAATAACTTTTATTTAACACAAATGTTGTGGCCTATTTCACCCACTAAATATTACCCGATGACCATGAAAATTGGAAGTCTTCTGCCCAGAAATAAGCTCTAGCCCCATGCAAACTTTTGCGTCGATTGGTCTATAATTGCGACCTGTAGAGCAACTACAAAATCAAGAATTTTTTCAGTTTTGGTCCATTAAATATTATGCGATCATCTCCAAAATAAATGGGGTTCTATTGTGACCCTAGCCCCACCTCCATTCTAAATTTTGTGAAGATCGGACCATAATTGCGACCTGTAGAGTGATTACAAATTAACATGGACGGACGGACGGACGGACATACATAGCTAGATCGACTCAGCTCGGCGAGATAGGAAGATCCATACATACTTTCCTATGTGGGAAACCAATATTTCGAGGTGTTACATAATTTTTGGCCCAATCAAACTTATAATACCCCCAACACATAGTGTTGTAGGGTATAAAAACATTGATCCTCCGAGCAGGATCCAGAATAGAATTGACAATCGACGAGGGTGATTGGAATTTATTCTCATTTTCATTGGTCCTTCGAGCCGGATAGAGAATAGAGTTGACAATCGAAGAGGGAGATTGGGCTCTATTGTCATTTGCACCAGGCTTCAATGGAATCGCTGACTTGTTTCACAAGTTATGAAAGAGTTAAGTATTTAGAATTGTGATTGTGTGTATGGGAGGTACCACAAGGGGTAGGCCGATTGCTATCATCTACACAGCATATCTTGTGTTAGTAGAGATATTGAGATGTCTAAAAAGAATCGGACGCTTATTTCGCATTTTAGGGCGTTTTGTTATTAAAAATTTGATGCCTCTGTGCGGAAGGTATCAGAAGGAGTAGATAGATATACCTCATCTTCACACCAGATCTTGTGTTAATAGAAATATTGAGAAATTTTAAGAAAGTCGAATGCTTATTTCTCTTTTTATTAGAGATATAATTATTCCAAATTTTGAACCGTTGTGGAGGAGGTACCAGAAGGTGAGGTGCGATCTCTACCATTTTTATAAAAGAGCTTGTGCTAATAAAAATATTGAGATGTACAAAGTTTGAATGGAATCGGATGTTAATTTCGCGTTCTATGAGCTTCATGGTATTCAAAAATTTGACCCGTTGTGGGGGTGGTACCCGAAGGAGTGAACCAATATATTCCATCTTCAAACCAGACTTTGGTCAATTAAAGTATTTTGATGTATTTTAATGTGTGTAATTCGAAGACAATCGAACACTTATATCACAATTTATAAGAACTATAATTAATCAAAAATGCTACCCTTTCTGATATTGTCCATTTTCGCACCTGACTTTGCAATGAGGCAAATATTAGGATTTGCAAAGGGGGAGCAAAATCGGATTTTCATTTCCCTTTCTGTGCATTAATATGTTATAACGAATGTTTTGGCCTTTTGGGGGGGGGGGGGAGGTACCAGAACGTGTGGACCGATATAACCCATCTCCGAACACAATCTCGGTTTGATAATAATATTACGATGTACCAAGCTTTAATCAAATCGGATACTTCCTTCATGAGTTATCTTGTGCATCAACTAGACAGACAGACGGGCGAACGGACATCGCTAGATCGACTCCAAATTCAAAGATATCCCATGATATATATCCTCCCCAGCCATAATGCTGAGGGTATAAAAAAGTAAATAGAGTCAATATTTATGGATATATTTTCAAGCATAGTCGAAGCTAAATATGTGGATGTTTTAAACATATCACTTTCAAGGGCCGAAGTTTTAATACTCCTAACCATTTTGAAGCAACTTGAAAAATTTCCAATTTTTTTTTTTTTTAAATTCCGCTCAAAGGGAAACCGTTAAATGGGGGCTATACGAAGACGTTGTTCGGCATAAGTAATTTTTTGTCATCGGCTGTAGTACCCATTACGAATATTAAATACGAAATTTGAAACAATTCCGATGAGCTTAAAATACGACATTTAAAGCGATTCCTGTAAATAATGTTCCTAAAATCATCAAAATACTGAATATCAGGAGTTATCGTTATATGGGGGCCATGCGACGACGTAGATATGAATACGCAATTTTTTTGTCTTAGGTACAGGGTTGCCCACATTCGACGGACCCATCTGGCAACGCCATAACTTTTGACAGAGATGTCACATCGCTTAATGCCATACCGCGTTTGAAGCGTCAGTCCAAGCAGATTTTTACCATGAACCAATACACGCTATGCGAGCGCTCTGAAATAGTTGAAATTTACATTTAACAGAAGAAGTCAATTGTGAAAACTCAACGTGCTTTTAAAACATTAAAAAATGTGAGAACTGCGCCTTCTAAGAACACCATTAAGCGTTTATACCAAAAATTTTCGACTGGTAAGGCTCTTTCTAATCCGAAGAGGCCATATAAAAGTCGACCAAGGCGATCGGCCGAGAATATCGCTGCCGTACGAGCCTGTGTTGAGAGGTCCCCAAGAACATCCCAAAAACGCCTTTCTCAGCAGTTGGGCATGTCTCGGTGCACTTTACAACGGATTATTCGCATTGATTTGCATTTGTTCCCGTACAAAATTCAATTGACGCAAAAATGTTGCCTGAGGACAAGCCTCGTCGATTGGAATGGGCCCAAAGGTCCGTCGAATATGGGCAACCCTGTAGTGCCCATTACGAACTTTAAATACGAACTAGTTCCGGTAAAATAAAATGTCGTTAAAATCGTCATGATGCCGAATATCGGAGGGATACCGTTGTATGGGGTATATACGATATAGTGGACCTATATAGACAATTCTCTTCCAGGGGGTAAAGTACTCCGGAGGAACTTCTTGTGTACATTTTCAGACAATTACTTTGAAGATTTGTGCTACAATCATTAAAATACGGAATATCGGGAGGTACCGTTATATGGGTTAGGTTTTTCGATATGATTCTACTTATGATTTTATACATTGCTCCCAATTTAATAGATTGAGTACCTTAAATTCATTTCGATTTCTCACTATCATCATTATCCTTACCAACTTTAAAACACTACCATTTCTTTACTTTAAATATTCCGATAACGTTCTCCATTAATGGTCCCATGAATAGACCAATATCCCACCTATTATTATGTGTTTCAAATAAGAATCCAACACCCTCCATCTCCACTAACTCTTTTAATAAAAACCGTTACCCTATCAATTTAAGTCAATTGCTTCTATGGCCCTCGAGTAAATTATTATTTACGTGAACAAATTTAGGGCCAGCACTTTTCTACACCAAAAGACAATCCTAGACTGTTTTTTTCCATTCTCACAAATAAAAAAAAAAAATAGCAAAACCGGCAAACTCAATCTATTGGTCAAGTAATTTTTGAATTGATAGCAAAAATGGTCCTTCCATTAATATTCATGCGGCATAGTGAAAGGTAAATAAACTTGAGGGTAAATAAAATAATTTTAAGAGGGGAATGGGGAGAGAAGTTTTGTTCACTTTGTTTGAATTTGGGGAACATTTATTTTGGTAAGGGGTTGTGGATGTAGTAGTTTAAAGGTATTTCATAAACGATTGGCTTCGATTCTTTTTTCTCTTTAAAAATTTTGTGAATTGTCCTATGATAATTGAATTGTCGTCTTTGAAAAGAAAGAAACTTCAGGGGAATATCTAAATATATGAGAAGTTAAGAATACAAAAAAAGTAAATTTAAATAGAATTAAATAGTTGAATAAAATTTAGGCAATATTCCAAAAAAAAAAAAAAACAACTTTAAAATGTATAATAAACTAATGAGTAAGCTATGTGGCAGCTAGAAATTAAGAGAAGATAACGGAGATTCTTACAATATTTCAAAATTTTTTTAAGTTTCAATAGGAATTTCAATGACTAATTTGTATACCCTACAACACTATGTGTTGGGGGTATTATAAGTTTGATTGGGCCAAAAATTATGTAACACCTCGAAATATTGGTAAGCAAAGTATATGTGGATCTTCCTATCTCGCCGAGCTGAGTCGATCTGAGTCCGTCCGCCGTCTGTCCATGTTAATTTGTAATCACTCTACAGGTCGCAATTATTGCCCGATCTTCACGAAATTTAGAATGGAGGTGGGGCTAGAACCCTAAATGGACCAAAAACAAAAAAAATTCCTGCTTTTGCAGTTGCTCTACAGGTCACAATTATAGACCAATCGAAGCGGAAGTTAGCACGCAGCTAGGGCTTAAGGCTGGGCATGAGCCGTCCAATTTTGATGGTCATCGGGTAATAGTGCGTGGGTTAAATAGACCATAACATTTGTGTTAATTAAAAGTAAAATTTTCCATTAATCCCGGCGAAATTACAAATAGATGAACAGGTCAATCCTGTCCGATACGTAGATGCCGACAGTAAAAATATCGGATATACATAGCGAAATATGTACAATGTATATACAACAAGTAAAAAAGCTGTAAGTTCGGCCGGGCCGAACTTTAAATACCCTCCACCATTTGGAACAAATTTGGCAATTTCCAAAAAAAAAAAAAAAAATAATAATAATAACAATAGTAAAATCCGTTAAAAATTCTGTTAAAATATTAAAAATACCGAATGCCTATACGACGACGTGGACCTGCATAGGCACCTTTTGTCATAAGTTATCACAAAATTTAAATGCGAAACTTGAAGAAAAATCTGTTTATAATCTATGTTAAAAACGGTAAAAGGGCTGAATTCGAAGTTACAAATGTATCTAAAAGCATCAAAATATCGAATATAGGGGGTACCTTTATATGGGGGTTATACGAAGACGTGGTCCTACATGGCCCATTTTCTGTTTTATGCTGCAGTATCTATTACAAACTGCAAGTACCAAATTTGGAATGATTCCGTTAAATAATGTCGCTAAAATCATCAAAATACCGAAATATCGGGGGGTACCGTTATATGGGAGCTATATGAAGACGTGGACCTACATGGTCCATTTACGAACTTAAACTGCTTACTGGCAAAATATACACGTCTGCAAAAATTTAGCCTTCTATCTCAATTTGTTCGAAAGATAGCGTGATTACAACAGACAGACGGACGTGGCTAAATCGTCTTAGAATTTTACGCTGATCAAAAATATATATACTTTGTTGGGTCTGACATAAGTATTTCGAGGAGTTACAAACGGAGTGACAAAATTCATATTCCCTCCATAGTATGGTGGAGGGTATAAGAAGGAAGGGGATGTTAGCTAGAATGCTTATATCTCAAGAATGGCTGGAGCGACAAATTTGACAAATTTTATCAATTTAGAATGCCTATTTGGCATAAAAGAATTAAATCTAAAAAAATCGCATAAAAAGATGTCAATAATGATTTAAATATAGATTTTGTGACTTTTTTTATTTTTTCATATTTTTTATCGCATGCTATTTTTTCACATTGACTTCTAATATTGAAATGTACATTTTGTAATATTTTTTCACCTTACAACACAGGTTGGGTTTATTATATACAGATTGCAGTAATCGTCCGATCCTCACGAAATTTTTCACAAGGGTAGGGTTAGGCTCAGGAGGGCTAGGCCTATTGTTCTCAAAGGTGTCCGCAATATGTTTAGGGGTTGAAATGGACTAAAAACTAAAAATGTTCCTGATTTTGCAGCTGTTATAAAGGTCACAGAAACCAAAGAATACGAAATCTCTAATGAAGTTAGAGTTTAGGACAGTGAGTAGAATGGACCACTACTTTTGGGTGAAAAAAATACCAACATTTCCATTTTAACGAAACGCTGAAATAGCTTGCAGGCAATATCCAAAATACACAAAAGGCGAATTTCTGGCCCTTTTTTTTGCTGATTTTGTTGAGGAATATGGCCAAATATCGTAGACAAGCAAATCATATAGATGAGTCTAAAGATGGGCCTCTTTCTGTTGGAGATTATCGCATAATATTTAGGGGTCCAAATAAACCTAAAATAGAAAAAAAATTCCTGATCACACAATTGAAGCTAATCGACACTCCTGAGAAGGACAGGGAAGAGTTTTAGCATTTTGGATGACCATTGGATTATATCTAGCTGTAAAATGGACCGCAAGAGCTATCTGTACGACGGAGTGCGTAAATATTGAGCAAATATCCCTGATCAAAAAAATAAGGGTAATATCTGGGCATTGCTTCTTGACATTACTTCAAAAACGAAATCTTCCATAAATGGATTTGGATATGGGGGCTTCTAGCATATTGTAGTGTTGTAGGGTATCACATGGCCGGCCCCGTACGACCATAGCCTTTGCTTACTTGTTTTATACATATATATATATATATATATATATATATATATATATATATATATATATATATATATATATATATATATATATATATATATATATATATATATATATATTTTTTTTTTTTTTTTTTTTTTTATTTTTTTTTTTTTGTTCTACCTAGTTTTTACAACATGAATATTTTTTTCAATTTTACTTTCAATATTGAATTTAAAATTTTGTAATATTTTTCAAGGACTACTGAGATAAATGTATTTTTTAAGAGCTATTTTGCCATTTTATGAACAGTTTTTAAAGGCAATTTTTTTTTATTTTAAATCGGAGCCATGTTTTTAATTTTTAGGACCTTTTTTAGGATTTTTTTTTTTACATTTTGTCTATGCATAAAAAATATTTAAAAATTATTTATAGTTATTTATCCAGTATTTTACGAAGTGTTAACGCATCTTAATTTTTTTTTGTTATATTATACTAGTTTTTAAAAAATGTTTCGATATCATAAAACGAAAATCAGTTATCGTAGTGTAAACTTTTACATTCTTGCAGTTCTGGAACGGGTCAATTGTCACATTTGTCAATTTTTTGCACATTAACAAAGTACATCTAAAAATATTTTTCGGAAAAGTATCAGTGAAGTACTTTGAGCAATAAATATTAGCAAAAAAAAATATTGCGAACTAATATAAAATAAAAATCAACAAGCAATACTAAATTCTTTACCCTGATTATATAAAATCAAGATTTTCCTAATAATGTTGACGCCGAAAATCTATAATAATTTGCTTTCTATATCTTCGTAATTTTATGTAATGATCTTCCCCTTCGATTTTCTCTTCGGTTCGTAAAACAATTCTAATTTATTCCACAACAATATGCTAATGTTAAAATATACAAACAAATCGTCAACTAAGCTTCATAGCATTTAAAAAGGGCCATTACATTGCAAGCACGCTTGGTAACACACACGCACACACAAACGCATACTCATACGAAAGAGTACATCAACATAATTTACATTCCAATTTTGGTATGTTAATGATGTAAACACACAATCAAAAAATCCCAATGTATCTATATATGAATGTAAGCAGTAGTAGGGCAAACGAAAAACACAATCATGAAAGATAAACAAGAAATCCGAATATACATTTAGTAAAGAATATACAAGTAAAAAAGCTGTATGGTCGGCGGGGTCGATCTTTAAATACCCTCCACCATTTGAAATGAATTTGGCAATTTTCAAAAAAAAAAAAAAATAAATAAATAAATAAATAAAATCCGCTAAAAATTGTTTTTAAAATCGAACAGTGTGGCTTGTTTGTTCGGGATACCGTAGTATTTTGTTGTTGCAAAATGGTCAGGCTTATCCCTTTATTGTTGTTTTTATAAAAATAACGTTTGTTTATTAGTGGAGAACGATGGTAATGTTTACCAGGGGGTAAGGCAGGGAATACCTAGGTTTCGGAAAGAGCCACCAATCCTCATCAGTTCCCTTGTTTTTGTCTGGGATATTTTCCCCAGAAGTTATTTTAAAAATAACTTCTATGACAAAAAACCTTTTTTACCCAAGTGACGAGATCGTAAGCTCAATAGAAGAGGAACCAAAGAATTATATAAAACTAAAATTCTTTTGGAAAGTCTTCTAAATCTTACTACCGCACTTATAAACATTTTCATCTTTTCATTTCATTTCATTTCAATCTTAAAGATACTGAATCTAGCCATCATATTAGGGTGCATACGACGACGTGGACCTGCATAGTCAACTTTTGTCATAAGCCATTGCAATATTCAAATTCGAAACTTGAAAAAAATCGGTGAATATTGTGGCTAAAATCATCAAAATACCGAATATTGGGAGGTACCGTTATATTGAGGCTATACGAAGACGTGGACAATTTTCTGTCATAGGCTGTAGTATCCATGACCAACTTCAAATACCAAATTTGAAACTATTCCTGTGAATAATGTCGCTAAAATCATCAAAATACCGACTATCGGGAGGTACCGTTACATGGAGGCTATACCAACACGTCGATCTACATGACCCATTTTCAATACCAAAAGTCCTGCAGACATAATACACATTTGAGTAAAATTTTATCAACCTACTTCATTTTGTTCGAAAGCTAGAGTGATTTCCACAAACGGATAGAGGGATACCACCAAATCGACATAGAATTTTACGCTGATCAAGAGTATATATACTTTTTAGGGGTCTAAAATGTATATTTCGAAGTGTTGCAAACGAAATGACAAACTTAATATACCCTCCACCAAAATGTGGAATAGGAAATTCAGAAGATATGAGGGACTGTTTCAGGAAAGAGTTGCAGCACTTCCTAACTTCCAAAAAAAAGTGAATAAATAAATAATTTTGAACAAATTCGGAATTAAGAAAATCATATTTTTTATACCCTCAGCCATATGGCTACAGAGGATATATATCATTTGATATTCTAGGTCTCTTTGGATCAAATCTGTTTCATGACATTTGGAATCGATCTAAGGATGTCCGTCCATCCGTCAGTCTGTCTGGCTGGATGGTCAGCACGATAACACTAGCAGGGAGTATCCGATTTGACCCATACTTCGTACATCGTAATATTATTGTCAAACTTAGATCAAGCACCGGGATGGGCAATATCGGTTCAACCCTTCAGTACATCTCCCACAAAAGTTCAAAATTTCCATAGCAGATATTTTGCTTCATAGAAAAAGAAAGGATCATTCGATTTTGATCAAACTGTGCAAATTCTTATATTTGCATTAGGGATAGGTCCTGTGCGAAAATAAGGAATATAGGTCCACTACATCACATACATCCCCCACAAAGGGTCAAAATTTTAATTAATCATAACTCTTATAAAATGTCAAGAAGAAACATATCGGACCACTCCTTCCGGTATCTCTCCTACAACAGGTAAAAAGTTTTGAATATTTATATCTCCCATAAAATGCGAAATAAGCAGCCGATTCATTCCAAAATTTACAATTCGCAATATTTTTATAAGCGCAATATATAGTACACAATTAGCACTACTTTGAAGATGGTGGATATCGGCCCACTTCTTTTGGTACCTCCCTCACAACGGGCTAAAATTTTGAATAACATCAAGTTCATTAAACGGGAAATAAGCATCCGACAAACTCGACACATGTCAGTAGTTAAGCAAGTCCTGATGTAAATAAGGCATATGTCGGACCACTCTATCTGGTACCTCCCCCTCAAAGGTTCGAGTTTTTGAATAATTGTTATTTTCTCCCCCCCTATCGCATCATATCTCTTGAAGTTCGAACAATTTCTTACCTTTAATGAAGGAAGACCTTACGCCAGCTCCCATATATATTGTTCATCCGATTTGTTATTTTTGCCCTCCGCAGCCGTATTATGCACTCTGTAACAACAATATTTGGGAAAATTTATCAAATACAGCTCAGAAATACCTTTGCTAAATTTTATCGAGATCGGTTCGGATTTGAATATATATCTCCCATACATAACTTCGTCCTATTTACCTTTTATTGTACACCAAACGTTTAATATTTACCCAAAAGGGATGAAATTTAGCACTTACGACCGAATTGAGCCTAGACGGTAGTGTGCCGAATTCGGTGAAGATCGGTTCAGATATAGCTATAGCTCCCATATATATTGTTCATCCGATTTGTTGTATTAGTTACCCAGAGCCATTATATACACTCTGTAACAACGGTATTCAGAAACACCTTTGCCAAATGTTATCAAAATCGGTTCAGATTTGGATATAGCTCCCATATATATCAAATGGGCAATATAAGCCCGAATTTAAAAGATACAAATGCTTCGGCATATTTAGTCTTTTGAATTTTAAATTATAATTATAATCATAGCGTATGAATTCTCCCACAAAAACTTTTAATTTTTATGTGGAGCTCTACTAAATTAGCAAAGCGGTGCAGGGTATCATAAAGTCGGCCCGCCCGACTTTAAGACTTTTTTTACTGGTTTTTGTTTTAAGGACATTCCCAAAAACCTTCTATAAAATTACAACATCCACCAAACCTTCGATGTAAGATATAATTTCTTTAAGACGGCCTTCAATAGTTCTTTTATGAACTTTTTATATTTGTTCTAAAGACATGAGTCCTATTTAGTCGACTTTCACTGCAGAAAATCCTCTGAGACATATTCTGGATATAGAAAACTCGTCGGAAAACTTTGTATAATGTCCGTCTGTCCATGTATTCTTGTGAACTATAATAAATAATTATAATCATAGCGTGTACGATTGAATTCTCCCAAAAAAAACTTTTAATTGTTATGTGGAGTTCTATTAAATTGGCAAAGTGGTGTATGGTATCATAATATAGGCCCCGCCCGACTTTAGGACTTTCTTTACTGGTTTTTAAAGCAGTTTGTATCCCAAAAGCGTATATATGACCTGTTCTATCCATTGGACATCTGTAATCAGCCATCTTGTTAGTCCCACATTATCTGTCCATGTGTCACTACCCTTCAACTTCTTGTTAAACAAAAACAAAAAAAAATAAAATAAATAAATCATTCACAGATTGAATATTCCATCTCGATGTGTCTCTCTCTCCCTTTCCACTCTCTTTTCCTTCGAATTACATTTATGCAAATTAAATGCCACAAACGATCTGTTTAATTTCCATTTTTTAATGTTGGCATATTAAACAGAAAAACGAAGAAAAATCCTCCCACGCAATTCGTTTACAATATTGACCTTGATTTTTCTACGCAAATATTTGCATAATTTATACAGACACACAAACTTGCTCACGCTCGCTCATCAGGAACAACTCTTAGCTATTTCCTAACCATATACACATACACACACACACACACACACAAAATATTTGTGTGTGAATATTTATTTGATATTTTCTCTCCATATCGCATCACTGAAAATCTGTCCTTGATATGTTGTGATGTTGTTTGTCTCTGTTCTCTACGCTTATCCCAAACGATATCATTCAGATATTTGTGTGTGTGTGTGTTTTTTTTCTGCTTTTATTTTTCCTGCCCAAATCAAGCCACAATCCAAGTCACAAATGTCGTATGTGTGTATCCATACATATGTATGAACGTTCGTACACACACACACACACATAGATATTTACATAACATCCTTATTTGTTGAGAAATTTGTTTTGACTATTATTTGTTCGACAAGAGTTTCTCAAAGGCACTGCTGATGAGGTCTTTGTATCGCAGACAAGAGGAAGAAAGAGTCTCCTAATGATGTAGCGAGACCGAGAGATTGAGGCGAAAAAAAAAATCGAAAAATCGAATCTTTGATGTGTTTATTTATGTACATAAATGTATAAATAAATTCCACTTCTCCGTTTTGTCATACGGCATATAATCAGCAATGACCGTAAATGCGGATAAATAATTGTGTGGTATTGGGGGTGTGTGCGAGTGTAAAGAAAATTCAAAATTATTTTGATTTGAATGTAAGCTTGAAGAGGAGCTATTGAATTCCAAGCTTCAAGCTATGTTGTTACTATTTCATAGAGAAAGTAGAATGGATTTTCTTCCATGTATTCCCAAAAAGTGGATAATTCAATAAAAGTCTTAGAAAAAGTCTTAAAATAAGCACATTATACCCCACAAAAATTAGCATGAAATTCTACAGCGATTTAGCCAGGTCCGTCAATTTTCCTTTATTTTTCGTTTTTATACCCTACACCACAAGGTGGTCAGGGTATTATGTCTTTGTGCATTTGTTTGTAACAGGCAAAAGGAAACGAGATAGACCCATAGTTCCTTTTGATGATCTGCACAGAATCACTTTCTTAGTTGATTTATGCATGTCAGTCCGTCCGTCCGTCTCTCCATGTATTCTTATAAACAAAATGCAGGTCGCATTTATTATCCGATTGAGATGAAATTTTGCAAACAACATTTGTTTGGCCCAAGGACGAACCCTATTGAAATTGGAGATAATCGGTAAAAATTTAGATATAGCTCCCATATATATATTCGTCCTATTTGCCTTTTATTGTGCACCAAACGTGTTATATCAGTCCGAATAGTATGGAATTTTGCACATACAACCAAATTAGGCCTGAAAATAAGTATGCCAAATTTGATCGAAATCGGTTCATATATAGCTATAGCTCCCATATATATTGTTCATCCGATTTGTTTTTTTTGTCCTCCGCAGCAAGAATGGTTACAAAATGAAGTTCCTCGCTTCATATTCAGCGCAAAATGGCCACCAAAATCTCCGGTTACAAATCCGTTGCACTATTGTTTCTGGAATATTTTGGAAAGCAAGGTTGGCACTAAAAAATACCAAAGTGTCGATCACCTTAAGCAAGCGCTTCGCCGGGAATGGGCCAAAATACCGCAGAGCAACATTTGGGCAGCGTGTGACGGTTTCATTGGCCGTGTAAATACCATAATTCGTGGTAAAGTTACCATTTCGAACAAATCTGAACTTATTCTAAAATTTGATGCTACTTCCGACATTTTTTTCTTTCATTCGATAAATTTTTTTATTAAATTTACATTTGTAACAATTTTAAAAAAGTGTAAAAATCATGACATTTGAATTTGTTGCAGTTTTTTCATCTCACTCTGTATATACTAGATCAGCGCGAAATTCTAAACGATTTAACCCTGTCCGTCTGTTATAATCACGGTATAGTCAAAACGTATTACGATAGGAAGCAAAAAATATGCACAGTCTGCAGGCAGGTCAAGTTCGAAGATAGCTACATCGGTCCACGATATCGTATAGCCCTCAGGTAACGCGGCCAAAAATTGCAAAATCAGGACATTTTTCAGTTTTGGGTCCATTTCAACCCCTAAATATTATGCGATCATCTCCAAAAACAATAGGGTTCTATTCTGGCTCTAGTCCCACCTCGATTCTTAATTTCGTGAAGATCGGGCCATAATTGCGACCTGTATAGTGATTACAAATTAACATGAACAGACGGCTGGACGGACATACATAGCTAGTTCGACTCAGCTCGGCGAGATGGGAAGATCCATATACTTTCCTATGTGGGAAACCAATATTTCGGGGTGTTACATAATTTTTTGCCCAATCAAACTTATAATACCCCCAACACATAGTGTTGTAGGGTATAATCATAAAACAATTTCTTTAAATTGACCTCTTGTTCAATTATTGCCTGGGACCTTTCATAACAATAGCTGAGTGATCAATTCAATTGACACCCAATTGCTTTCGGCTACAAATTTTAAAATTAAATATTTAATTTTCCAACTATCCATCGCCCACTACAAACACTCCATAGGTGGTTTCACTCAACACTCTTCACAACTTTACAGTTTTTATTGTGTGGTTAAGGGGGGGGCTTGATTTGCTTCACCTCGGATTACATTGTCAAAGAGAAATTCCTCACCCGCCGTCAATGTTAAATCACTTGTGGAATTTTTATAAAAATTAATTCACGTTCGCAAAAATATCCATCTGTCAACTGTGGTTTCAGTCACCCAAACCACCGTCAAGCGGGCAATCCAACAACGAAGTTAAACGGCCAAGCAATTTGTTCATTCGCTCAATTTCAACCCCCCCCCCCCCCCCCCTCTCACTCTCTCGTTAGCTTTTCGCCCACCATTAATGGATAATTAAAAATATGTGGTTAAGCCGCCACCAGGTACGAAGTGAACAACCAGCCCATAATTTGTGTATTACATTGCTTTCAATTATTGTAATTACAATAAAAACTACAACTGCTGCTGCTACTACTCCGGCTGACGACTGATGGAGCTCCGACCACCTTGGCTACCTTTATTGTGATTTTATTACACAATCGACCGCAGCAAATTACCTATTTTATTACAGTGGCAAGTGGTGGTGTTCTTGTTGTAATCCCAGGTATTTAATAGGGTGGATTGGTGGCAATGAAAAGAAGATGGGGACAGGGAAATGGCAAATTGCGATTCAAAATATAAAATAATTTTAGAAATTTTAAAACTATTTTCCAAGAGTTTAGATTGGTTCGAATTGGTCAACTTTGGCACGAATTATGACCTTCAAACGGCCAATTAAACCGTCACACGCTGCCCAAATGTTGCTCTGCGGTATTTTAGTCCATTCCCGGCGAAGCACTCGCTTGCGGTGATCTAGACATTGGTATTTTTTAATGCCAACCTTGCTCTTTAAAATAGACCAACGGATAGGTGTCCGGAGATGTTGGTGGCCATTGTGCGCTGGAAATGAAGCGAGGAACCTCATTTTGTAACCATTCTTGGGTGGCGCGTGCTGAATGCGATGGTGCTGAGTCCTATTGGAATATCCAAGGTCTGCGGCAAAAATGTTTGCGTGACCAAGGCTTTAATACAGGGTTGCCCATATTCGACGGACCTTTGGCCCCATTCCAATCGACGAGGCTTGTCCGCAGGCAACATTCTTTGCGTCAATTGAATTTTGTACGGGAACAAATGCAAATCAATGCGAATAATCCGTTGTAAAGTAGACCGAGCCATGCCCAACTGCTGAGAACGGCGTTTTTGGGATGTTCTTGGGGACCTCTCAACACTGGCTCGTACGGCAGCGATATTCTCGGCCGATCGCCTTGGTCGACTTTTATATGGCCTCTTCGGATTAGAAAGAGCCTTATCAGTCGAAAATTTTTCGTATAAACCCTTAATGGTGTTCTTAGAAGGCGCACTTCTCACATTTTTTAATGTTTTAAAAGCACGTTGAGTTTTCACAATTGACTTCTTCTGTTGAATGTAAATTTCAACTATTTCAGAGAGCTCGAGTGGCGTGTATTGGTTTATGGTAAAAATCTGCTTGGACTGACGCTTCAAACGCGGTATGTCATTAAGCGATGTGACATCTCTGTCAAAAGTTATGGCGTTGCCAGATGGTTCCGTCGAATATGGGCAACCCTGTACACTCTCTAGAATAGTTTCGCTATAATATTCGGCATTTATTCTGATGCCACGGTCGATTAATACGAGCGGAGAGTGATCATCGTCTGTTAAGGCGGCCCACACCATCACCATGGCCGGCGCTTGAGTTCTAGTGGCCAAACGAAGGAACACACTTTCAGCTGACCTCTTTGGCAAGTAAACACGATCATTTTGTTTGTTTACAAACTGCTGGACAACGAATGTTTTCTCATCGGAGGAAATCAAATTCAGCAGTTCACCACTTTCGGCCAAGCGAAGCAACTCTTTAGCTCTTTTGAGTCTATTTTCTTTCTGTTACGTTGTAAGTTCTTGTACTTTTTGGAATTTCAATGGCATTACCCCGAGCTTATTTTTCAATATTTGCCGATTGGAATATTGCGATCTATTCAGATCGCGAGCCATTTTTCGGCTACTGCAACGCAGGTGCCGATCAAGTCGCTTGATGAATGAGCTGTCACTGGAATAATTGTAACAGCTGTCGGACGAGTGGCTTAGAAATGACAGCAGTCTGAAGTTGGTTGCAGTTTTTTCATCTCACCCTGTGTATACCAAAAGAGATCTCAATATCAAATTTTAAGGATTCCAGGTCTATTTCTTTACCAATTACCAAATTTAGTGTAAATTACAAATCTCAAATACATATACTATCAGTAATCCAAATATTTCAGAATTTTATCTCTATCCCTTCAACCAATATAGTTCTATTCAGTAATTCTCGTATATAGTACACACTTCCGAAATCATATTTCCCAAAATTCTTTTGCTGCATCTATCCTGCACTCCATCAGTGACTCTCATTCTACATTTCAGAATTCTATCTCATTCCGTTTGTTCAATGTAAATTATTTAATTTTTAGTACATTTTAGTACTTTTCGTACCCCTTGGGAACGAATGTGCAAAAGCCCAGCCTTATTACGCCTACACACCAAGACTGGGCGTCGTGTAAAATTCCAAGATTCCAAGATTTAGTTGTTTTATCTGGGAGTTGATTCTCAATCAGTCAGTCAGTTATTTTACTACTCGTTTCACATGTCATAATTAATTCAAAATGTCGACCCTTTGTGGGGTAGGTAGTTCATGAATTGTCCATTATCGCATCGGACCTAGCACTGATACACATACAGGGATTTGCAAAGTTTCCTTTCTGGTTTTATGAGGTATATTGGGGGAGGTACCGGAAGGATTGCATCGATATTGCACATCTCTGAACTCAATCTAAGTTTGATAATAATACGATTTTTAGCAAGTTTGGATCAAATAGAATACATCCTGCGAGCGTTAGCGGGAGCACCATCCAAACAGACAGACCTGAAAAGTGTTTCGTTCAAAGAGTCCTAGAGTCTAAAATCGTTGTTTCGAAAAGGCACGTTTTGGCCTTATCAAATGATATATGTCTTCTTTAACCATTTGAGGCTGAGGGATTAAAAAATTACATCACCATCCCATAGGAGTTCGGAAAATATTGATCCTCCCTAATACACCACAATATATTTCATGAAGTCCTTTGGATTTATATTCACAATTTTATATAATTACTTTTTTCCACACGCTTATTTAATTCATAATTTCGGCAATAGTTGAATGCTTTGGCAAAATAATATAATAACCTCTGCAAATAATGTGATTAACTTACCAACAAGGTTCGTTCCATTGCATAATAACAAAGTCATACAATTAAATTTAATTGTTTACAGAAATTTTCTAAATAAAATGTAATTGTTATTATATTCGTGCTATGTAACCTGTGGTTACTTAGTTTTTTTTTTCGAAAAACAAATATTTGAATGAAGTTTGTGAAACCGGCGATTAGTTTCACAAACAATGTGGTCATGGCATGTCGATTGGGAAATGTGGACTAGACCGTTGCAGTAATTAAAACCAGGGGGAGTCTCTGTATTAAGGTTGTATCACAGTTGGACTTATATTGCTAATTTTATTTATTTATTTAGTATTTTATTTAATTTATTAATTTTTATAACGTTTCCACATAACAGGAACCCAAAAATTACCTTTTATACCCTACAACACTATGTTTTGCTTTTTACACCCTACAAGTTTGATTGGGCCAAAAATTATGTAACACCTCGAAATATTGGTTTCCCACATAGGAAAGTATATGTGGATCTTCCTATCTCGCCGAGATGAGTCGATCTAGCTATGTATGTCCTTCTGTCCGTCTGTCCATATTAATTTGTAATCAAGCTACAGGTCGCAATTGTGAACCGATCCTCACGAAATTGAAAATGGAGGTGGGGTTAGGGTCAGAATAGAACCCTATTGTTTTTGGAGATGATCGCACAATTTTTAGGGGTTGAAATGAAAATTTTCCTGATTTTGCATGAACCAATCGACGCGAAAATTTACATAGAGTTAGAGTTTAGGACTGGGCAGAATCCTACCAATTTGAGCGGCCATCGGACAACAACTAGCAGGTAAAATAGACCCAAACTTTTATGTTAGAAAATAGGAAAATTTCCACTGAGACGCGAATATATTCAAATCCCAGCCAAAACAGAAATACATTAAAAACCAGTAAAGAAAGTCTTAAAGTCGGGCGGGGCCGACTTTATGATACCCTACACCAGTTTGCTAATTAGGTAGAGCTCCACATAACAATTAAAAGTTTTTATGGGAGAATTCAATCATACAAGCTATGATTATAATTATAATTTAAAGCTCAAAGGACTAAATATGCCGAAGCATTTGTATCTTTTAAATTCGGAATTGTATTGACCATTTTGTGCACAATTAATTTGAAATCGGATAAAGATATATATGGGAGCTATATCCAAATCTGAACCGATCTCGATAAAATTTGGCAAAGATATTTCAGAGCTGTATTTGATATATTTCCCTGAATATCGTTGTTACGGAGTGCATATTACGGTTGTGGTTAATAAATATAACAAATCGGATGAATAATATATATGGACGCTATAGCTATATCTGAACCGATCTTCACCAAATTTGACATACTAGCTTCTAGACTCAATTCGGTCGTAAGTGCCAAATTCTATCCCATTTGGACAAATATTAGACGTTTGGTGCAC
This sequence comes from Musca domestica, assembly GCF_030504385.1. Lineage (NCBI taxonomy): Eukaryota > Metazoa > Arthropoda > Insecta > Diptera > Muscidae > Musca > Musca domestica. The sequence continues at coordinate 20,154,526 of NW_026712409.1, read as the reverse complement.
AATAAAAGGTAAATCGGACGAAGTTATATATGGGAGCTATATCCAAATCTAAACCGATCTCGATAAAATTTTACAAATGTATTTCTGAGCTGTATTCGATATATTTCCCCAAATATTGTTGTTGCATAGTGCATATTACGGCGGCGGTGGACAAAAATAACAAATCGGATGAACAATATATATGGGAGCTATAGCTATATCTGAACCGATTGCGATCACATTTGGCATACATATTTTCAGGCCTAATTTGGGTGTATATGCAAAATTCCATACAATTCGGGCTGATATTACACGTTTGGTGCACAATAAAAGGCAAATCGGACGAAGATATATATGGGAGCTATATCTAAATTTTGACCGATTATCTCCAATTTCAATAGGGTTCGTCCTTGGGCCAAACAAATGATCTGTGGCAAATTTCTTCTGGATCGGTCAATAAATGCGACCTGTACTTTGTTTACAAAAATACATGGACAGACGGACGGACGGACGGACATGCATAAATCGACTCAGAATGTGATTCTATGCAGATCATCAAAAGGAACTATGGGTCTATCTCGTTTCCTTCTGCCTGTTACAAACAAATGCACAAAGACATAATACCCTGACCACCTTGTGGTGTAGGGTATAAATAACTTCTGGCCATTACAGTGATGCTAATAGCCAAGAAATCGGAGATATTGCAAAATAGGTACAATATATATGTAAAAGAATTGATCTTATTTATTCTGCTTATAAATCAAGGACCGCTGGACCGATTTTCACAATTCAGATCACTTCGGAGTGGTCCCTTGCCAGAAAAGGATAACATCTAAGAAAATCGCGGGATAATATACCAATAAAAAAATTATATCTTTTGTTTCATTTTTTTCCATTTTTGTCATATTTTTTTATCGCATGTAATTTTTTCAATTTGTCTTACAATTTTGAACCGATCCTCACGAAATTTTGCATGTGGGTAGGGTCAGGGTCTTAGAATTAAAGCCTATTGTTCTTAAGATGTAACTTTTGAGGTGCAAATAGACTAAAATATTTATTTTTTTCTAATTTTGTAGTCTCTCTATAGGCCGCAATTGAAGACTAATCGACACGGAATTTCGCATCAGAAGAGAGTTAAAGACAGGGAAGAATTCTAGCATTTTGAATGACTGTAAAATGGATCACAACTTTCATGTGAAATTTTTTTGACTACATAACAACTCTAAGGAGTGCTTAAATATTGGCCAAATTCTCCTGGTCAAAAAACTAAGGGTAACCTCTAGGCGGGGCTCCTTGACATTATTTCAAAAACGAAAGCTTCCAAAATGGATTTGGATATAAGGGGGCTTTGAACATATTGTAGTGTTGTAGGGTATCACATGGTCGGCCCCGCACGACTACAGCCTTTGCTTACTTGTTTTGTTATAATTTTTATATTTTTTTTGTAAGATATCCTAAAATGGCAAATTTGAAAAAAATATAATCCAACCAGATCGAATATTGCAAGATGCTTATTGTTTATTAAGACTACCTTAAAATGTGCCAAGAAACCCATAAAAATACTATAATGCTGGCTAGTACTAGGAACAAACACACTGAAATAACTGAATTCATCAAAATGTCGAATATCGATGGGTATATAGATATGGGGTTATACTTGGACCAACATATGAAGAAAGCCTGAATTTATGATAAAGAAAGGCCGACTTTATGATACCTCCACCATTTTGCATATTTAGTAGAACTATCCGTAGCAAAGAAAAAAACGCTTTTATCGGGATGTTATGAGAATTAAATCATACCAATTACGATTGTTTTTGAAAACGAATTATGGCTCCAAAGCTGAAAGCAACTGTTATATGACGGAGAACTTTGTGTATGAACCGATATTTGACGAAATCCATATAATACGCGTTTTAAAACCGATCTCTATAACATTAAGCAGAGGTATATCTATGTGATAGCTGGCGTCAAAAAATTGTTAGTTGTGGTAAGCATTTTGAGGGTGGGAAGGACCTAAATGCAAAATCGGATGAAATATGTACATGGGACCTGTGCTATATCTTAGCCGATGTCCCCCAAATTTGACACACTTAGTTTCAGGCTGAATTCGTTCATATGTGCCAAAATCCAATTCAATTTGGGCTTATATTAACCATTTGGTGCACAATAAACTGGAAATCGAGTAAAAATATATTTGGGAGCTATATCCAAATCGGATATATATATATATATATATACCATTTGATATATTTTCCCAAATATCGTTGTTACGGAGTGCATATTATGGCTGCAGCGGATAATAATAACACATCGGATGAACAATGTACAGGGTCAGATGAAAAAACTCCAACCAACTTCAGACTGCTGTTATTTCTAAGTCACTATAGACAAGTTCAGTACACGAGTCATTTTTCGGCCACTGCGATGCGTGGTTGCGATCAGGTCGCTTCTTCACTTTTCGAATCATTTCTGTTGATCTTGCTGTTTTCTTCCGTCCTTTCCCATGACGCCGGGCTACGCTACCAGCTACCAGGTCACGGTTAAGAGTAATAGCTGCAGCTATTAAAATTATTCCAGTTACAGCTCATTCTATTGTTTACAAGCATACAAAAGCATTTTGGTGAGAATTTTCCAGAAAAAAAAGTTATTCGTGATGGAATTCAAGCGTAATAGTGTGATCTCTTTATATTTGGTTGGAAAACCACAAATGGCTATCGTTACAGCACTCCAGTATTTAAATGTGAATTAATCTTTTGTGTCTCGTACCATCACTCTTAACCGTGACCTGGTAGCTGGTAGCGTAGCCCGGCGTCATGGGAAAGGACGGAAGAAAACAGCAAGATCAACAGAAATGATTCGAAAAGTGAAGAAGCGACCTGATCGCAACCACGCATCGCAGTGGCCGAAAAATGACTCGTGTACTGAACTTGTCTCAATATTCCATTCGTCAAAAATTGAAAAATGAGCTCGGGGTGAAGTGCAAGAACTTACACCGCAACAGAAAGAAAATAGACTCAAAAGAGCTAAAGAGTTGCTTCGCTTGACTGAAAGTGAAGAACTGCCGAATGAGAAAACATTCGTTGTCCAGCAGTTTGTAAACAAACAAAATAATCGTGTTTACTTGCCAAAGAGGTCAGCTGAAAATTTGCACCTTCGGTTGGCCACCAGAACTTAAGCGCCGGCCTTGGTGATTGTGTGGGCCGCCATAACAGCCATTGGTCACTCTCTGCTCTTACTAGTTGACCGTGACATCAGAATAAATGCCGAGTATTAACTCTTAAATATTCTTGAGGGTGTATTAAAGCCTTGGGCACCCAAACATTTTGGCACAAGACCTTGGACACGACTCAGCACCATCACACTCAGCACGCGCCACCCAAGAATTGTTACAAAATAAGGTTCCTCGCATCATTTCCAGCGCACAATGGCCACCAAAATCTCCGGATACCAATCCGTTGGACTATTGTGTATGGAGTATTTTGGAAAACAAGATTGGCGCTAAAAAATAACAAAGTGACGATTACCTCAAGCAAGCGCTTTGCCGGGAATGGATGGAAATACCGCAGAGCAACATTCGGGCAGTGTGTGACGGTTTTACTTGCCGTTTCAAGACCATAATTCGTGCCAAAGGTGACCAATTCGAACAAATCTAAACTTATTCTAAAATTTGATATTAATTCCGACATTTTTTGCTTTAATTCAGTAATTTAAAAAAAAAATGACACCCTGTATATCTTGATTCGATTACAAGATTATTGTGCACTAAATGGATAGTATAGCTAATTCAAAAGAAATGAAAGAAAGTGTGTCAAGTTTGATGAAAATCGGCTCGGGGTAATATATATGAAATGTTGCTAAGCAATACCACTGCCAAATTTCAGATAGGTTTTGATTCGGATATAGCTCCCACATATATCTTTATCCGATTTCAGGATTATTATGCACTAGATAGATAGCATAGGCGCGAATTGAATAAATAATTTCGACAAATACGACCGAATTCAACAGAACTGGACAAACGTGTGTCAAATTTGATGAAAATCGGTTCAGATATAGCTATAGGTTCCATATAGATGTTTCATCCCATTTTGTTTTTAAGTACCACCTCTCACCCCTAGAATGGACTTCACAATAACGATATTTGCTACCTGATATCAGATACAGCATAGAAATGCTTATACTAAATTTTGTAGAGATCAGTTCAGATTTGAATGTAGCTCCCATATATGTCTTCGTCTGATTTCAGGGCCCGCCCGACCTTTGGCATTTCCTTATTAGTTTTAATTCACAATTGTTTGCTTAAAAAATGTCCTTTTCATAAAATCTCCTTTAATTAAAAAAGGATTATTCATTTGACTGCTATTTAATTAATTTTCATAGAATTCGAATTGCAGTTTTTAAAGTCTTGAAGTGTTTTCTGATGCGTGTGTTATTCCGTGAAATATTATTTATAATTTAATAACCAAAGTAACGGAAATGACTCTGAAAAAAATAAAACGTGCAAACGCTTTCGTTTTCCTCGCTATTTATTTTTTTTTAAGTTTGCATTTCACATCTGTTTTTGAGGTAGCTTCACCAACACATGTCCTGGTTGGACAAAATCAATACCTCTTGTCGCTGTTTTCTCCATGTATTTGTGTGTGTGTACATAAATGTGCTTGCGTGTGTAGGATGTGTTTTCAATTTCCGTTTCCTTTATTCGTTCAATATCGAATGAGTTTTGGCCAGAGGCCAAAGGCTCTACAGCATCAAATGTGAGATAATTTAAGAGCCCGATGTTATTTAAATGTTGTAATTCCATAAAATTTAATTTATGACTAGGAGTCAAAGGGGTTATTTTTGTGTGTTTTTTTTTATACCCTCCACCATAGTATGGAGGGTGTATTAACTTTGTCATTCCGTTTGTAACACCTCGAAATATAAATTTTAAACCCCACAAAGTATATACAGGGCTGCCCATATTCGACGGACCTTTGGGCCATTTCGGCCCATTCCAATCGACGAGGCTTGTCCGCAGGCAACATTCTTTGCGTCAATTGAATTTTGTACGGGAACAAATGCAATTCAATGCGAATAATCCGCTGTAAAGTGGACCGAGCCATGCCCAACTGCTGAGAACGGCGTTTTTGGGATGTTCTTGGGGACCTCTCAACACTGGCTCGTACGGCAGCGATATTCTCGGCCGATCGCCTTGGTCGACTTTTATATGGCCTCTTCGGATTAGAAAGAGCCCTACCACTCGATAATTTTTCATATAAACGCTTAATGGTGTCCTTAGAAGGCGCACTTCTCACATTTTTTAATGTTTTAAAAGCACGTTGAGTTTCCACAATTGACTTCCTCTGTTGAATGTAAATTTCAGAGCCCTCGTGTGGCGTGTATTGGTTCATGGTAAAAATCTGCTTGGACTGACGCTTCAAACGCGGTATGTCATTAAGCGATGTGACATCTCTGTCAAAAGTTATGGCGTTGCCAGATGGGTCCGTCGAATATAGACAACCCTGTATATTCTTTATCAGCATTAAATTCTATGTCGATTTAGCAATGTCCGTCCGTCTATCCGTCTGCGAAAATCCGAATGACACGACGAAGGTTGATACAATTTTACTCAAATGTGTATTATGTGTGCAGGACTTTTGGTATTAAAAATGGGCCATGTAGGTCCATGTAGGTCCACGTCTTCGTATAACCCCCATATAACAGTAACTCCCGATATTCGTTATTTTGATGATTTTAGCGATATTATTTACCGGAATTGTTTCAAATTTAGTATTTGAAGTTCGCAATGTATGTTAAAGCCTAAGACAGAAAATTGTCTGTGCAGGTCAACGTCTTCGTATAGCCTCCATGTAACGGTACCTTCCGATAGTCGGTATTATGATGATCTTAGCGACATTATTCATCGGAATTGTTTCAAATTTGGTATTTAAAATTGGTAATGGATGCTACGGCCTATGCCAGGAGATTGTCTATGCAGGTCCACGTCTTCGTATGGCCCCCATACAGGGGTACCTCCCGATATTCGGTATTTTGTTGATTTTAGCGACATTATTCACCGCAATTGTTTCAAATTTAGTATTTGAAGTTCGCAACAAATACTACAGCCTAAGACAGAAAATTGTCTCTGCAGGTCAATGTCTCCGTATAGCCTCAATATAAAGGCACCTCCCAATATTCGGTATTTTGATTATTTTAGCGATATTTTTCACCGGAATTGTTTCAAATCTGGTATTTGAAATTCGTAATGGATGCTACAGCCTCTGACAGAAAATTGTCTGTGCGGGTCCACGTCTTCGTATGGCCCCCACATAACGGTAGCTCCCAATGTTCGGTATTTTGATGATTTTAGCGACATTGTTCACCGGAATTGTTTCAAATTTAGTATTTTAAGTTCGAAACAAATACTACAGCCTAAAACAGAAAATTGTCTGTGCAGGTCCACGTCTTCCTATGGCCCCCATGCAAAGGTACCTCCCAATATTCGGTATTTTGATGATTTTAGCGATATTTTTCACCAGAATTGTTTTATATTTGGCATTTGAAGTTCGTACTGAATACTACAGCCTCTGACAGAAAATTGTCTGTGCGGGTCCACGTCTTCGTATGGCCCCCACATAACGGTAGCTCTCAATGTTCGGTATTTTGATGATTTACGCATCATTATTCACCGGAATTAACAGACAATTGTCCATACAGGTCCAGGTCTTTGTATAGGCCCCATATATCAGTACCTCCCTGTATCCGGTAATATTACGACTATATTCGCTATTTTTAAGATTTTAACAAAATTTTTTAACGGATTTTATTATTATTATTTTTTTTCTGAGAATTTAAAAATTCGTTCCAAATGGTGGAGGGTATTCAAAGTTCGGCCTGGCCGAACTTACTACTTTTTTGACTTGTTTTAATTATCAATTTTTGTACAAAGGAAACCTTGAACTTTGAAGAAAAACAAAACAGAAGGGGGGGGTTGGCTTTATTGTCTGCCATATAATTAAAAACAATATTCTCGACAATTGAATAATTTTTTTCCGTTTTTTTGTTTGGTTTTCTTACAGCCTTTCATTTGTATTCCAACAAAACGGAGGAGGAGCGCATCGAGGACGACACGTTGGCGGTGAAGTATGAGGATGGCCGCTGGTCCAAGCCCTACTATGACTGCGGTGGCGGCAATATTTGGATGTTGACCTATACTGTGCCGTTTTTTGGCTACGAGAACGGCACGTATCATTTCAAGTAAGTGACTTGTTGTTGTTGTTGCAGCTGTTTTTATTTTTTCCTTTTTTGTGGTTAAATTGTATATTTTTCCCAAGAAAGGCAAAATTTTTTGCGGTCGCTGCGATGCCAGACTGTGCAACTTAACTCTTTTAATTATGCAAATGTTTTCATTTAATCCGCACATACAAAAATATCTTTTGTAGGCAAAAAAAAGGGATGACAAAAAAACAACAGCCTCAAAGAATTGTGTTGTTCTTAATAGGGCTTGGAATTATGATAAGCAGAGGGTGAATTGTAAGGGTATATGTTTTGGGGGGACAAATTATTTTGGCCAATGAGTGGCTCTGGAAAGGGGAATGCGGAACCGAAACTTGGTATAGTCTATTTTTATATAACAGAAAGGGATGTTGCTTATAACTCTAGAAAGGCTAGACCGATTTGGGCAATTCTCTCCAAATGGCCTCTCCACAGAAAAGTATAATATTAACATATAAAGGGACATTAAGTTCGACCGGGCCGAACTTCTAAGACCCTCCAGGATTAGGTAAGGAAAAAAATATTCAAAAGTATTCAAACGTGTTCCACTTTAAACTACCAACTCCTGTTAGAGTTTTCGAAAAAACAATCACGAGTGGTTGGAGCCGTTATATGGGGACCTTACCGAAACCTGCGCCTCTATAAACAAATTGATGGACATTGACAAAGATGGTAAACTATTGCAAATCTTAAATACCAAATTTGACATAATTTCGTGGGTAAATGTGACTAGGATTATCAAAATACCGAATATCGGTCTACATCGGTCCAATCATCAAAAATACCGAATATCGAGAGTACCGTTATATGGGGCTATACGAAAATGTTCTATCGCCGAAGCTGGAACCCACTACAAACAAAAAATACCATTTATTGGACAAATCTGTGGAAAATGTGGCAAAAATCATGAAAATACATGAATGAAATCGGGACGTGTCCTTATGTGGGAGCTATACGAAAACATGGACCTGTATATACAATGTTCCGCCGGCCAAATACTAATTTTTAGACAAATTGGTGGAAAATGTGGCTAAAGCCATCAATATACCGAATATCAATATGTGGGGGCTATCCCAAAACGTGGACCGATACAGAATACAAACTGCTGTGTCAAAGTTTTAGGTTCTACGTCAAATAATGTGGGCTGTATCGTGATTTTAACAGACAGACAGGACATTTTTATACCGGCTTAGATTTGTATGCTTATCATAAACATAGATATTCTTTATGGGGTCTATGACGAACATTAAGAGGTGTTACAAACGTAATGGCAATTTAATATACCCTCGATTTTGCGATGTCCGTCCATCTGTGGAAATCCCTCTAGCTTACGAACGAAATGAAGTTGGTTGATAAAATTTTACTCAAATGTATATTATGTCTGCGGGACTTTTGGTATTGAAAATGGTCCACGTTTTGGTATAGCCCCCACATAACTGCCTTCCGATATTCGGTCTTTTACATTTAATATTTGAAGTTTGAAATTTATACTACAACGGAATTATTCAAATTTGGAATTTAAAGTTCGTAATGGATACTACAGCCTGAGACAGAAAATTATTTTTGCAGGTCCACGTCTTTCGATATTCTGATGATTTTAGCGACATTATTCACCGGAATTGTTTCAAATTTGGTATTGAAGTTTTTAATGGATATTAAAGCCTATGATAGAAAATTTCACTAAAAAAATATAGGTATAATCATATAAATAACTGAGATCGCGAATCGTGGAACTATATGTCCAATTTCGTAAGATAAAATAATTTCCACAGACAGACGGACGGGCGGATGAGGTCATTTCGAGGAGTTACAAACAGAATAACAAATTTAATATATTTTCCATATCATAGTGAACATTCTCTTGTATAGAAAACTGTGTTATTTAATGGAGGACTTTGTGGTCCATGGCATGATATTCCGGAATAAAAGGCAAATTTGTCTTCTAACAGAAGGCTTTGAAGACCAGGAGATAGCCTTTTTGCACGTAGAAGTCTCGTGCGGTCAAATCAGGCGATCTTGCTGGCCAGTGCAAATCGCTAAAACGGGAGATTAGGCGCCCGGGAAATGCATTCTTAAGTATGACATGTGTAGTGTGTGACATTGCAGCGTCCTGTCGGAACCACATGTTTTGCAATCCCAACTTATCAAGTTGCGATAAAAAAAAAGTAGTTCATCATTGCTTTGTAGCGCTCACGATTCACAGTAACCGTTTGGCCCGCGACGTCTTCAAAAGAAAAAAGCCCAACGACTTCTCCAGCGAAAACAGCACACCATAAAGTGACTTTAAGCGATTGCAATGACACTTCGAGGGTTACACGCGGATTTTCAGTGCCCCAGAAGGGTACATTTTGCTTTTTTATGTACCTGCTAGGATGGAAATGGGTCTCATCACTCATGATTATTTTTGATAAAAAATCATTCTCTTCTTTATGGTGATTAAGGATGGCTTGAGCGTATGTTAGACACGATTGGCGGTCAGCAGCTAACAGCTGATGCATCATCTGAAAACATCTTCGAATCTTCTACCAAAATTAGCGGTAAAGACCTTGAACTAATACGAATACTTGGCACGACGTCTGGTCGATGTCGACGGCGCTTCCATGACATCCTCGGCTACAGCAGCTATATTATCTGCAGAACGGATATTCCGGGGTCTGCCACGCCTGGCAGCATTTTTTGTTGTGCCAGTCTCTTCGAGTCGAGCGGCTAAACGTCGCGGTGTTTCGTCAGTAGCCGTTGGACGGCTGCGACGAAATTCACGTTGTGCCAAATTCTCCGACCGATTATTGGTCAAATAAATAGTCATCAATATTCCGCTTTCTGGAGCATAACATTGTTTCTTAACTTATATTTCGCATGTGTTTAGTACAAAAATGTCAAAGCAGAACTGACATTAGGGACATTAGTGAGGATTATTTTTGCGCCACTTTGTAGAGGACCAGGTATCTTTCTTATAAAGGAGACCAAGTAAATAGGAAAATGTTGGTGTTTCTTTGTGGAATGTCAAAGGGCTCTCTTATATGAGAAATTCACGATTTATCTTCTATAAAATCCTGGTGGTCCTTTTGCAAAAAGGCTGTGTGGTCTTCTTCAATAAATTGCAATCTGCATTAATAGAAAATCACGTGGTACTAATAATAAGAAAACACAGAGGTTTTCCTGTATAGAAGATCAAATGGAACAATCCAATAGAAGGCTAGATGGGCTTCTTATATAAAAGACAAAAGGTCCTTCTTATGAAAAAACAAGTAAAAAAACACTAAGTTCGGCCGAACCGAACTTTGAATAAAATTTGGAACGAAATTTTCAAAAAATGAAATCCGTTAAAAATTCTGCAAAAATCTTAAAAATACCGAATGTAGCCGTTACATTGGGGTCTATATGACGTGGACCACATAGGTATTGTTAGTTATAAGCCATTATCATATTATAAACGGGTATAATGTAGCATCTTCTCTTCTAACGGAGCTATACGAAGACCTGGTCCTGCATAGACAATTTTCTGTCACAGGCTGTAGCATCCATTACGAACTTCGAATACGACATCTCAAACAATTTCGGTGAGTATTGTACCTAAAATTGTCAATAATACCGAATAAAGGGGGGTACTGATACATATATGGGGCCTATACGAAGACCTGGACCTGCATAAAAAAATTTTGTGTCACACACTGTCGTTCCCATTACGAACTCTTAATACGTAATTTGAAACTACTCCGGTGAATAATGACGCTAATATTGTCAAAATACCGAATATCGGGAGGTACCGCTATATGCGGGCTATACGAAGACGTGGGCCTACAAAGGCAATTTTCTGTCACAGGCTGTAGCAAACATTACGAACTTCAAATACGACATCTCAAACAATTTCGGTGAGTATTGTACCTAAAATCGTCGAAATACCGAATAAAGGGAGGTACTGATATATTGGGCCTATACGAAGACGTGGACCTGCATAGACAATTTTCTGTCACAGGCTGTAGCATCCATTACGAACTTCAAATGCCAAATTTAAAACAATTCCGGTGAATAATTTCGCTCAAATCGTCAAAATACCGAATATGGGGAGGTACCGTTATATGAGAGCTATACGATGACGTGGACTTGCACAGCCTATTTTCTGTCTTAGGCTGCAGTATCCATTACGAAATTCAAATGCCAAATTTGAAACAATTCCGGTAAATAATGTCGCTAAAATCATCAAAATACCGTATATCGGCGGGTACCGTTGTATGGGGGCTATACGATAACTTGGACCTACATGGCCCATTTACGAACTTAACCTGTCTGCTGGCAGACTATACATGTCTGCAAAAATTTAGCTTTCTATCTCAATTTGTTCGAGATATAGCGTGAGTACAACAGACAGAGAGACAGACGGACAGACAGATACGCAGACAGACGGACGGATATGGCTAAATCGTCTTAGAATTTTACGCTGATCAAGAATATATATACTTTGTTGGGTCTGACATGAGTATTTCGAGGAGTTACAAACGGAATTACAAAATTAATATACCCTCCATAGTATGGTGGAGGGTATAAAAAAAGGTGGAGGATATAAAAACTTAAACATTTTTGCCGTTATTCATTGTCTATCAGAGACAAGAAGACCACTCCTCTTGTATAAACATGGTTCGTTTTATTGTTTTGAAGATGTAGGCAGTTTCGGGTGTAGTGGTATATCTCCATACCCTATTATATACTTTGAACCGAGTGCAGGGCATTATTTAGAGTGGGGTCATCTAATACTGAGAAGCTATTGGTAATATTGAATAAAACACCACAATATAATCTTGTATTGGAGTTCAGATGATATTATCGAATAGGTTGACAGTTGATTTCTTTAATGAAAATTTTGGTCTTCTGGCATGGTATTTTGTTTAAGAAATCAGCTGCCATAAATATTTAAAAATTCAACGAGATCCAACAAAGTTATCGGTATTGCACATTATACATCTTCTCTGTACGACATGCAGTCATTTAATTGGCCAACCTAAACCAAAATTAAATATTTGTCCATAAATTCCCAAATTTATAAATAATATTCACTTAAATTAGTTAAATAATTAATTATTTTTTTTTGCGAAATTGTCGTACTATGTTACTCATTTAATAAACTTCAATTTTTTTTTCTTCGGAAAACCCCTTCTTTATACTCGAGTAAATAAATGCTTCATTGAACACCAAAGGAGAAAAAAAAAGACTGAACAGAAATGGTTGAAAGAGCAATGAGAAAATTTCCTTTGCAAACATAAGTAGTTTATATTAAAGTACGTAATTCTTGGGTATTTCTTTGCCAGCCACTTGGGAAAATTTTGTAATTTATTACAAACGCTGTACAAGAACTACCCACTCTCTGGAAATGGAAATAATAAGGAAAGACGAACATTTGATACGCTACAACATTATATTGGCTATAAAAAATTGACTTTCCAATTCCCAAAAAAGAATTAAAACAAGTAAAAGAACATTAAGTTCGGTCGGGCCAAACTTGTAATACCCTCCACCTTCGGGTAAAGGAAACATTAGAAGAAATGTGGCAAAAACCATCAAAATACCGAATATCGGAGGGTACCGCTATATGGGGGCTATACCAAATCATGGACCAACACATGCAAGGTTTCGCCAACAAAGCTAGAACCCATTATGACCTACAAATACCAATTTTCGACAAATACGTGAAAAAAATGTGGCAAAAATTATCAAATTACCGAATATCGGGAGATACCGTTATATGGGGGCTATACCAAACCGTGGACCCATACATGCAATGTTTAGCCACCGGAGCTAGAACCCATTATGACCTACAAATACCAATTTTCAGACAAATACGTGAAAAAAATGTGGCAAAAATCATCAAATTACCGAATATGGGGAGATACCGTTATATGGGGGCCATACCAAACCGTGGACCTATAATTACAATGACTTGCCATACGAACTGGGACCCATTATGATCTACAACTACCAAATTTTCAGACAAATACGTGAAAAAAATGTGGCAAAAATTATCAAATTACCGAATATCGGGAGATACCGTTATATGGGGGCTATACCAAACCGTGGACCCATACATACAATGTTTCGCCACATGAGCAAGGACCCATTATGACTCACAAATACCAATTTTTAGACAAATCAGTGAAAAAATGTGGCAAAAACCATCAAAATACCGAATATTGGGAGGTACCGTTATATGGGGGCTATACCAAATCATGGACCCATAGATGCAATGTTTCGCCACTGGAGCTGGAAACCATTATGACCAACAAATACCAATCTTTAGACAAATCCGTGACAAAATGTGGCAAAAATAATCAAAATACCGAATATCGGGAGGTACCTTTATATGGGGGCTATACCAAAACATGGATCTATACATGCAATGTTTTGCCACACGTACAGGGACCCGTTATGACCTACAAATACCAATTTTCAGACAAATCCGTGAAAAAATATAGCAAAAAAAAAAAATAAAATACCGAATATCGGGAGGTACCGTTATATGGGGACTGTAACAGAAAGTGGACCGATATATCTCATTTTCAATACCAACCATCCTAGACACAATACAAATTGCTCTGCTAAATTCTGCTAAATCGCTATACGTCAAATAATGTGGGCTGTATCGTGATTTCAACAGACAGACAGACAGACAGACGGACATCGTTAAATCGCCTTAGAATTTTATGCTGATTATGAATATATAATATACTTTATGGGGTCTACGACGAATATTTAAGGATGTTACAAACGGAATGACAAAGTTAATATACCCTCCTTTCCAAGGTGGAGAGTATAAAAATATCAATCGATTTTGCCGACATATGTATACCCTCAGCAAATCTTCGATTATTTAAATATATTTTGACTTCTATTATGATTTTTGAAATTGTTAAACCCCAATATTGGCTATTTGGTATCGGACCTAAATATATTTATGAGCTTCATACGTCATCTGGTACCAAATGTCTTTCTTGTAGAGTGCGTAATAACCATGAGAGGGACTTAAAACCCAAAAGAAAAACAAGTAAGCAAAGGCTATAGTCGTGCGGGGCCCACCATGTGATACCCTACAACACTACAATATGTCCGAAGTCCTCTTATATCCAAATCCATTTTGGAAGATTTTCGTTTTTGAAATAATATCAAAGAGCACCGCCCAGAGATTACCCTTAGTTTTTTGACCCATAGAATTTGGACAATATTTACGCACTCCGTAGTGTTGTTAAGTATTCAAAACAATTCCACACGAAAGTTGTGGTCTATTTTACAGCTAAATAAAATCCAATGGTCATCCAAAATGCTAGACTTCTTAAAAAAAAATTTTTAGTCCATTTGCGCCTCTAAATGTACATACATCCTAAGAACAATTGGCTTTTATTCTGACCCTAACCCTACCCCCATGCAAAATTTCGTGAGGATCAGACGATAATTGCGTTATGTATGCAATACCCTCAAACGTCGTGTTGGGGGGTGTAAAAATTTAGAAAATTTACAATTCAAAATTGTAAGCCAAATTGAAAAAATCGCATGCGATAAAAAATATGACAAAAATTGAAAAAAATCGACAAAAAATATTTACTTTTATTGGTATATTTTTCCGCGATTTTCTTAGATTTTATAGTTTTGTGGCAAGAGACCATTCCGAATTGATGGAAATTGTGAAAATCGGCCCAGCAGTTCTTGATTTATAAGCAGAATATATAAGATCAATTCTTTTACATATATATTGTACTTATACTTCTACAGGGTTGCCCATATTCGACGGACCTTTGGGCCCATTCCAATCGACGAGGCTTGCCCGCAGGCAACATTCTTTGCGTCAATTGAATTTTGTACGGGAACAAATGCAAATCAATGCGAATAATCCGTTGTAAAGTGGACCGAGCCATGTCCAACTGCTGAGAACGGCGTTTTTGGCATGTTCTTGAGGACCTCTCAACACTGGTTCGTACGGCAGCGATATTCTCGGCCGATCGCCTTGGTCGACTTTTATATGGCCTCTTCGGATTAGAAAGAACCTTACCAGTCGAAAATTTTTCGTATAAACGCTTAATGGTGTTCTTAGACGGCGCACTTCTCACATTTTCTTTTTTCACAATTGACTTCTTCTGTTGAATGTAAATTTCAACTATTTCAGAGCGCTCGCGTGGCGTGTATTGGTTCATGGTAAAAATCTGCTTGGACTGACGCTTCAAAGGCGGTATGTCATTAAGCGATGTGACATCTCTGTCAAAAGTTATGGCGTGGCCAGATGGGTCCGTCGAATATGGGCAACCCTGTATTATTGCAAAATTTCTATGGCCTTGCTAAGTTGAAATTCCGTAAATTTGAAGGGTCTTCGTGTAAAAAAAAACCAACATTTCCTCTCAATCAAATTGAAATTCTTACTGTATACGAAACCGTCAATGCCATATAAATTCATGTAGCTTTCCCATTTTCGCTTCCTCCGTCTCGTACTTTCCCATCACTTGTTTATATTTATGAAACCCTCAGTGATTTATCGCAATTTACTGCTGTTTTATATGCGAATGCATTCCGGTCTGATTTCTCGCGCAAAGGAATTCAAGCATAATATTTACTTCCTTTATTTCCTTTACTTTGCTTGCTTTTCATCTCTTGTTTCGCATTTGCTAGAACATCGGCGGCACAAACATTTCCTCTTCGAAGAGGCGAGAATATTTCCTTACAAAAAAAAAAAAAAAAAAAAAAAAAAAAAAAAAAAGAAAACAAAAACAAAAACGGATGTAAAAGAAGACATGCCACAAATTAAACTAACAATGTGGCATAACGACGACGATGATGATGATGTTGATGGCGATAATGATGATGTTACTCATATCATCACAATACGAAAAACACACAACATATGATAGCTGCTCATTGAGTTCACTTGGAATCGTAATGTATTGAATTAACAAATCAATTTGCCGAGGAAAACATCATTAATGCTATCCAAATGGCGCCCAACGTTGCAGTGGAGAGCCATTCATAAGACACTTATCGTTAGCCTCTTTATATGCCAAGCATGTTATTACCTTTTAATCTTTAACATTTAAGAATTGAAAAGAGATTCGTGGCCAATCAAGTGCATTAATTGAACTTTATAAAAGTAAACCCCGAAGATATGCAATAATGAATGTGAATTAAAATTGGAGAACGAGTGTGTGTTCGTTTTAAATATGGTTTGCCTTCGGATGAGGGGAATTTTGAGCGTGGCAATGAATGGTCTTGTGTTGAGTGCACATGAGAGGAAATAATTACAAGGTTAAAATAAGAGGAGGAAATTTAAATGGGTTTTAAGACAACAAATTAAAGGCATTATGGAGTTAATTTTACGTTTCCTATGGATAGAAGGTTTTTGCAGATCTTAAACTGAACCGCAACTTATGCGGGTAACAACTATGTTTATCAAAAAAGAAGAAAATAATGAAAAGAGCAGAATATATTGACCGCTCTAATTAAAACAGGTTAAAAAGCAGTAAGTTCGTCCGGGTCGAACTTTGAATACCCACCACCATTTGGAACGAATTGGGAAATTTTCAAAAAATAAAATCCTTAAAAAATCTGTTAAAATTTTAAAAATCCCAAATATAGCCGTTGTATTGGGTTCTATACGATGTGGATAGGCATTGTTTGTCATAAGTCATTAACATATTCAAATTCGAAACTTGAACTAAACAGTGAATAATGTAGCTAAAATCATCAAAATACCGTTATATCGGAGCTATACTAAGACCTGGACCTGTATAGACAATTTACTATCACAGACTGTAGATCCCATTACGAACTTCAAATACAGGGTTGCCCATATTCGACGGACCCATCTGGCAACGCCATAACTTTTGACAGAGATGTCACATCGCTTAATGACATACCGCGTTTGAAGCGTCAGTCCAAGCTGATTTTTACCATGAACCAATACACGCCACGCGAGCGCTCTAAAATAGTTGAAATTTACATTCAACAGAAGAAGTCAATTGAAAAAGGAAAATGTGAGAAGTGCGGCTTCTAAGAACACCATTAAGCGTTTATACGAAAAATTTTCGACTGGTAAGGCTCTTTCCAATCCGAAGAGGCCATATAAAAGTCGACCAAGGCGATCGGCCGAGAATATCGCTGCCGTACGTGCCAGTGTTGAGAGGTTCCCAAGAACATCCCAAAAACGCCGTTTTCAGCAGTTGGGCATGGCTCGGTCCACTTTACAACGGATTATTCGCATTGATTTGCATTTGTTCCCGTACATAATTCAATTGACGCAAAGAATGTTGCCTGCGGACAAGCCTCGTCGATTGGAATGGGTCCAAAGAGTCATCGAAATGGCCGAAGATGACGAGCAATTTTGGAACAAAATAATCATGTCCCATGAAGCCCACTTCACATTGAATGGGACCGTAAATAAGCAAAATTGCCGTTTTTACGCCACTGAAAATCCTCAGGAGATTCAAGAAGTGCCTCTTCATGACGAAAAAGTCACGAAAACGGTCATTGGGCCGTTGTTCTTCCAAAATGAAAATGGCCATGCTGTTACCATCAATCAGGAGCGTTATCGCGACATGATGACCAATTTTGTGATGCCAATTATTCGTCGAAAGCGTATGAGGCAGTTCTGGTTTCAACAAGACGGCGCTCCACAGCACACAAGTCGCATAACAATCGATTTTCTGAAGAATTTGTTTCCGGGCCGTTTGATGTCGAAAAGTGGTGATTTGGACTGGCCAACGCGTTCGCCCGATTTGACGCCGCCTGACTTCTTCTTGTGGGGATATTTGAAGTCAAAGGTTTACGTTAACAAGCCAAGGACCGTAGAAGAGCTCACGGACAACATTCGTGAAGAAATAGCCGCTATTCCGGCCGAAATGTTGGCAAAAACGATGGAAAATGCAGCAAAAAGGGCACAATAGGTCATCAACGCCAGAGGCGGCCATTTGATAGATATCATATTCAAAAATTGATGTAAACAAATCTACTTGGAACAAATTAAATGATTAACATTGCCAACCGCCAAATTTTTATTTTTTTTCTTTGATTTTTTTAAAAAAAAAAACATTGGTCCGTCGATTATGGGCAACCATGTACGACATTTCAAACAATTTCGGTGGGTTTTATACCTAAACTCGTCAAAATACCGATCTCCACAGACAATTTTTTGTCACAGACTGTAGTATACATTTCGTAATAAAACACCGAATATCGGAAGGTACCGTTATATGGGGGCTATATGAAAACGTGAACCTACATGGCCCATTTACGAACTTAACCTGCCTACCGGAAAAATACACATGCGTGCAAAATTTTAACCTTCTATCACGATTCGTTCGAAAAATAGTGTAATAAAACAGACAGACAGACAGATAGACAGACGGACATCGCAAAATCGATTTAGAATTTTACGCTGATCAAGAAGGAGGAGTTACAAACGGAATGACAAAGTTAATATACATTCCACAGTATGGTGGAGGGTATAAAAAAGCCTCCTCGGGCTATGTTTCTATTTTTTTTTTTTTTTTTTTGACTATTGAAATTGAAGACCCGCTAAGGAGTAGGTTTCGTAGGAATTGGCCAATATTGGTCATTTCGTATCGACACTAATTAAATGTGATATAAATATAGCGACGTGTCAGGCTTGGATTATACAGGGTAAAAAAAAAAAACTGCAACCAAATTCAGTCTGCTATCTTTTCCAGGCCACGCGTCCGACATCTGTTAAAATTATTCCAGTGACAGCTCATTATATTGTTTTCAAGCGTACAGAAGCATTTTTGAGCATTTTCCAGAAAAAAGAGTTATTCGTGACGGAATTCAAGCGTGATTTCTTTATATTTGACGGGAAACCACAAGTGGCTATAGTTAGAGCACTCCAGCATTTAAATGAGAATAAATCTTTTGTTTCTCGTACCATCACTCAATACCGTGATACTGGTAACATAGCCCGACGTCAAGGAAGTGGACGGAAGAAAACAGCATCATCAGCAGAAATGGTTCGAAAATTAAATAAGCGACTTGATCAAAACCCGTGTCGCAGTGGCCGAAAAATGGCTTGTAAGCTCAACATATCGCAACATTCCATTTGGAAAATATTGAAAAATAACCTCATGGTAAAGCTATTGAAATTCCAAAAAGTGCAAGAACTTACACGGCAACTGAATGAATCTAGACTCAAAAGAGCTAAAACGTTGCTTCGCTTGGCCGAAAGTGGTAAACTGCGGGATTTGTTTTTTTTTTTCCGAAGAGAAAACATTCATTGTCCAGCAATTTGTAAATAAACAAAATAATCGTGTTTACTTGGCAAAGAGGTCGACCGAAAATGTGGTTTGGCCACCAGAAGTCAGGCGCCGGCAATGGTGATGGTGTGGGCCGCCATAAGAGCCGATGGTCACTCTCCGCTCGTATTCATCGACCGTGGCATCAGAATAAATGCCGAATATTATCGCGAAATTATGCTGGAGGGTGTAGTAAAGCCTTGGACATCCAACAGAACTCAGCATCATCGCACTCAGAACGCGCCACCTAAGAATGATTATAAAATGAAATTCCTCGCTTCATTTTCAGCGGAAAATGGCCATCTCCGGATACCAATCCGTTGGACAATTGTGTCTGGAATATTTTGGAAAGCAAGGTTGGCACTCAAAATACCAAATTGTCGATCACCTCAAACAAGCGCTTCGCCGGGAATGGGGCAAAATACCGCGGAGCAACATTGTGACATCGTGTGACTGTTTCATTGGCAGTTTAAAGGCCATAATTCGTGGCAAAGTTGACCAATTCGAACAAATCTAAATTTATTCTAAAATTTGATGCTATATCCGACATTTCAATGGAATTTAAAAAAAATGTAAAAATTATGGCGTTTGACTTTTTTGCAGTTTTTTTTTTATCTCACCCGGTATTAATATGTCTGAATGGACTCGGATGTTAATCTTGCGTTTTATGAGCTTCATGCATAATCAAAATGTTGATCCTTTGTTAGGGATGTACCAGAGGAAGTGGACAGATATATTCCATCTTCCCACAAGGCCTTGGGTTAATAAAAAAATTGTGATGCATGAAATTTGAAAACAATTGCATTTGTATTTAACATTTTAATAGAGTTATAATTATTCAACATTTTGACTCTTTGTGGGGGAGGTACTTGATGGAGGGAACCGATATTGTAAATTTCACAGTTGGAGCAAAATCGAATGATCTTTTATCTTTCTGTGCAGTATTTTTATTTTTTTTTGAAAATTTTGACCTTTTGTGGGGGAGATGGAGTGGACCGATATTGCCCAACTCCGAGCTCGATATTAGTTTGATAATAATGTTACGATGTACCAAGTTTGGACCAAATCGAATACTCCCTTCGAGAGTTATCGTGAGCATCAGCAGATAGAGAGACAAAAGAACGGATGGACGTGTTCTGAAACGTATTTGGTCCAAAGAGACCTAGGGTCTAAAATCGTAATTTCGATGAGGCAAGTTGTTGCCGTATCAAATGATCTAACCATATGACTTAGGATATAAAAATTATTTAATCAGATCGTCAATAGTGTAAATAGTTTTTATAGGTCTCGTATTGAAAGAGGTCCCCTTAAAGTTTTTATACCCTACACCACAAGGTGGTCAGGGTATTATGTCTTTGTGCATTTGTTTGTAACAGGCAGAAGGAAACGAGAGAGATCCATAGCTCCTTTTGATTATCTCCATAGAATCACATTTTGAGTCGATTTATGCATGTCCGTCCGTCCGGCCGCCTGTCCATGTATTTTTGTAAACAAAGTACAATTCGCATTTATTGCCCTATCCAGATGAAATTTTGCACAAATCATTTATTTGGCCCAAGGACGAACACTATTGAAATTGGAGATAATCGGTCAAAATTTAGATATAGCTACCATATATATCATCGTCCGATTTGCCTCTTATTGTGCACCAAACGTGTAATATCAGCCCGAATAGCATGGAATTTTGCACATACAGCCAAATTAGGCCTGAAAATAAGTATGCCAAATTTGATCGAAATCGGTTCAGATATAGCTATAGCTCCCATATATATTGTTCATCCGATTTGTTATTTTTGTCCTCCGCAGCCGTAATATGCCCTCTGTAGCAACAATATTTGGGGAAATTTATCAAATAAAGCTCAGAAATACATTTGCTAAATTTCAACGAGATCGGTTCAGATTTGAATATAGCTCCCATATATAACTTCGTCCGATTTGCCTTTTATTGTGCACCAAACGTGTAATATCAGTCCGAATATTATGGAATTTTGCACGTACGATCAGATTGGACCTGAAAATAAGTATGCCAAATTTTATCGAAATCGGTTCAGATATAGTTATAGCTCCCAAATATATTGTTCATCCGATTTGTTATTTTTGTCCTCCGCAGCCGTAATATGCCCTCTGTAGCAACAATATTTGGGGAAATTTATCAAATAAAGCTCAGAAATACATTTGCTAAATTTCAACGAGATCGGTTCAGATTTGAATATAGCTCCCATATATAACTTCGTCCGATTTACCTTTTATTGTGCACCAAACGTCTAATATTTGTCCAAATGGGATGGAATTTGGCACTTACGACCGAATTGTGTCTAGAAGTTGGTATGTCAAATTTGGTGAAGAATGGTTCAGATATAGCTATAGCTTCCATATATATTGTTTATCCGATTTGTTATTTTAGTCCTCCACAGCCGTAATATGCACTCCGTAACAACGATATTCAGGGAAATATATCAAATACAGCTCAGAAATATCGTTGAAAAATTTTATAGAGATCGGTTCAGATTTGGATATAGCTTCCATATATATCTTTATCGGATTTTTTTTATCCGAAAGACACAAATGCTTCGGCATATTTAGTCCTCTGAACTTTAAATTATAATTATAATCATAGCGTGTATGATTGGATTCTCCCATAAAAACTTTCAATTGGTATGCGGAGCTCTACTAAATTAGCAAAGTGGTGTAGGGTATCATAAAGTCGGCCCCGCCCGACTTTAAGGCATTCTTTACTGGTTTTGACAATTGGAATTACTCGCAAAATTTCTTCTAGCAATAGTTGACCTTATGCGAATGAAGACTATCAAAATATTTTAAAAGCGGTTTTTCCTTCAAAGTACGTTTTGTCAGAGGAGCCACGCTGAAATGTTATTTTTACCGAAGACCCATAAAAGGTCTTCTGCCTTTACTCTGTTTGGCCATTACATATGTTTTTTATTTTTTTAATTTATATGCTTAGCATACGAACATTTTTCCCAATTAACTATTCTTACTTCACCTCAAAAAGAAAAACGTTTTGTAGCTATTATTGTGTTATTTGTCAATTTGCCTCTCTCTCTCTCTCTGTCTCTCTAAATAAATTCCGTCTAATAAGAACATTACAAATACGCAGGGGAAAACCTCTAACAAAGCGTTTTAATTGTTTTCGTTCACTTTAGTGGCAAAAAAGTGCCGGGTGGCTTTTTGTGCAGGGTAAAACAATAGCCGACAAACAAGTCATAAAATTCGTTATGTTTTGAAGTACTGCTAACGGAAACGACAATGGCGTTCTACACATTACCGTTTTACACACACACGCTCACCCGCTTACATTCTTTGCGAAACAATGTAAAGTGGTGGATTGTGTGCCGCCACAACCCAGCTCAAGAATCCTTGAAGGCAAAGCAAAAGCTTTAGCTTTTCTTTTGTTTTGTTTTGGTTCCGCTTCCGCTTTGGTGGGCAAAAATAAAAGTTACCTCTTGTTCCGTTAACTTTTTGTGTATTTTTTATTTAACGCTTAATTTAATTTGAAACAAAAACATCAACAATTCAGTTTTCGTTGTTGTTCCATTCTTCTCGGTAGTCATTTACACGGACGCATCAGATTGCATGACATGCATGTGAGCTGTTTTGGCAACAATGTAAGGATGTGGAAGAGAGCAAGGAAAGGGTGCATTACATGTGTTACACTCTTACCAAGGCATATACGTTTACATGCCAACACAAGCGAAAGCAAAAGAATAACACAAAGGAGTGTTTTTGGCTTTGGCTAAAAGGAAATCAGAAGAGAACCCACTTAAACCATACTCTGCAATTGCTATTTTGTTTAACTTGGCTTGTGTGGGAAAAGTTCGGCTAAGTTTTAGGGTATGAGTTAGGCAAAGTCTTTATCCATTGTTAAGGATAAAGTATTAAATTTCGTTGAAATGTTAAATGAGAGTAAAGCGGCCGAACTTTTTCCTGCAAAGAAAGAAATAAATCTTAGAAATTTCCTGCTTCGAGTATCGCAGAGACCTTACTGCAGAGCCATAAATGTTAAATATACTTTGAACATGGTCTTGAAAATTTTAAATATAAATCTATTCTTTTTGGAGATTTTCGCAAAATAAAATAATAAGGGGTTGAAATGGATTAAAACTGGAATTTTTTTCTTTCTGATATTGCAGTCGCTTTATTGTTTACAATTAAAGACCCAGCGACACGGAATTTGCCATAGGGTTAGAGTTAAGGGTAGCATTTTGGATGTACATGTCTCATCGAAATAACGGTTTTAGACCCTAAGTCTCTTTGGATCGAATCCGTTTCACGTCATTCGGAGTCCGTTTGGTTAGTTGGTGCGCACAATAACTCTGGAAGGAAGTACCCGATTTGGTCCAAACGGGTTCGAAGATGGGAAATATCGGTCCAATCCTTCAGGTACCTCCACCACAAAAGGTCGAAATTAAAAAAAAAAAAAAAAAAAAAAAACAAGTAAAAAAGTATTGGTCAGTTTTGCCGACAGATGTGTACCCTCAACCAATATTCGACTATTAAAAATATTTTGACTTCTGTTATGATTATTCAAATGTTTAACCCCATATCCAGTAGATTTCGAAGGAATGGGCCAATACTGGCGATTTCGTATCAGACCTAAATAATTATGATATAAATATTGGGACGTGCCAGGTTTGGACAATATCGACTACATCCTTCACTTTACATGACACCAGCTTTCGTGCGCACCAGCCAGACAGGCAGACGGACGGACGGACGGACGGACATCGCTAGATCGACTCCAAATGTCCCGAAACGGATTTGGTCCAAAGAGACATAGAGTCTGAAACCGTTATTTCGACTAGGCACGTTTTAGCCGTATCACATGATATATACCCCCTGTAGCCATATGGCTGAGGGTAAAAAAATAAAAAAAATAAAAAGATAGGATAATCACATTTTGCTCCAACTTTGCAAATGATAATATTTGCATCAGTGCTAGGTCAGGTGCGAAAATGCACAATATCGGCTCACTCCATCAAGTACCTCCCTCACAAAGTGTCAAATTTTTGAATAATTATAACTGTTTTAAAATGAAAAGTAAGAATCCGATTGTCTTCAAATTACACACATCCTAATATTTTAATTAATATAAGATCTGGTATGAATATGGAATTTATCGGACCACTCCCTTTGGTTCCTCCCCCACAAAGGGTCAAATTTGTGAATACCCATGAAGCTCATAAAAGGCGAAACTTACATCTGATTTCATTTAGACTTACTAAATCTCAATAGTTCCATCAACACAAGATCGGTTATGAAAATGGTACACATCGGACCATTCCTCCTGGTACCTCCCCCACAAAATGTCAAAATTTTAAAAGAGCATAATTTTCCGTATACAAGAGGAACAAATCATCCAATTTTGTTTAATTTATGCAAATCCAAACATTTTTGCCAGTACGAACATGGAGAACATCGAAATACCCTATTATGTACTTCCCACACAAAGGTTCAAGATTTTGAATTATCATGTCTCTTATAAATTGCGAATTAAGCATTCAATTCTCTTCAAATTTCACTTATCCCAATGTTTTTACCATCACATAATCAGATGTGAAGATGGGATAAATCGGTCTACTCCTGCTGGTACCTCTCTCAAAAATAGCTCAATCGTTTTTACACATCCCATATTTCACACATTCCTATATTACGATTAACACATAATCAAGTGTGAAGATGAAATATATCACACCAATCCTTCTGGTACCTCCCCCACAACGGGTAAGAATTTTGAACAATTATATCTCTTATAATTTGCGAATTAAGCATCCGAATTTTACACATTCCAATAATTTGGAATTTTACAAGAGATCTGTACTCCACCACTCCTTCTAGTATCTCCTCCAGAATGCGAATTTATGATCTAATTCCATTCAGACTTGGCACATCTCAATATACCTCCGCAACGGGTCATAATTTTCTGTAATTATATCTCTTATAATTTGCGAAGTAAGCATCCGAATTTCACACATTCCACTAATTCTATTAACACTAAATCTGGTGTGAGAATGATAGGTATCGGTCCACCACTTTTAGTGTCTCCCCCACCAAGGGTCACAATTATCAATACTTATATTCCTCATGATATGTCAGATCTGATGTAAATCTAGAATTCATCAACTCACTCCTTCTGGTAACTCCGCTATAAAAAGTTTAACTCGTTTCGATTTTTTTTTTTACCATCCATCATAGTATGGAGGGTAAAAAAACGGAAGTTTGTCATTCCGTTTGTAACACCTCGAAATACACATTTTAGACCCCACAAAGAATATATATTCTTGATCAGCATAAAATTGTATGTCGATTTAGAGACATCGGTCCGTCTATCCGTCTGTGATAATCATTCCAGCTTCCGAACGAAATAAAGTAGGTTGATAAAATTTTACTGAAATGTATATTATGTCTATGTCAGGACTTTTGGTATTGAAAATGGGCCATGTACGTCCACGTTTTGGTATAGCCCCCATATAACGCTACATCCCGATATTCGGTGTATTGGTGATTTAGCGACATTATTTACCGGCATTGTTTTAAATTTGGTATTTGAAGTTCGTAATGGATACTACATCCTGAGACAGAAAATTGTCTGTGCAAGTCCACGTCTTCGTATAGCCCCCATACAAGGGTACCTCCCGAAATTTGGTATTTTGATGATTTTAGCGACATTATTCAACGGAATTGTTTCAAATTTAGTATTTAAAGTTCGCAATGAATACTACAGTCTAAGACAGAGAATTGTCTGTGCAGGTCCCCGTCTTCGTATAGCCCCCATATAACGGTGCCTTCCGATATTCGGTATTTTGATGACTTTAGCTACATTATGCACAGATTTTTTTTCTAAGTTTCGGATTTGAATATTGTATTGGCTTATGACAAAAGTTACCCATGCAGGTCCATGTCGTCGTGTTGACCCTAATATAACAGCTACATTCGGTATTTCTAAGATTTTTACAGAATTTTTAACGGATTTTATTGTTTTTTTTTTTTTTTTTTTTTTTTTTGAGAATTGGAAAATATGTTCCAAATAGTGGAGGATATACAAAGTTCGGCCCGCCTGAACTTACAGCTTTTTTACTTGTTTTTTTTTTTTTAATTTCTTATCACCCTCTTGCCAGAAATTAGTTTCTTTCTTATTTTCTATTGGTTGATTATATTTAAGGCAAAAATTCAAAAAAAATGCTATATCTACCTTAAGACAGTAAAGGCCCCCCCCCCCCCCCCCCACTGGCATGTGCCCAAGAGTTAATTGAGTTTGACATTACTTCAAGTTAACCCTTGTCGTAATAGAATTCAAAATATCTCAAAATATTGACATTGACACAATGACAGATGATAAGAATTATTCCTTAATCCCAAACAAAGTTATTTCAACGTCTAGTCTAGCTTTTGATATTAAACTATTTGTAGGGATTTTTGCATTTTTTGTAGGAGTAGATAAATCCCGAAAAAGAAAACACAAAGAAATATTACTGAAGAAAAATCCATCAAATATCCTAAAATTACAGTGACAGGTGTCAATGGACGGATTCAAATGACAAATTAGTTTTGTCTTTCACCTAAAAGTCTGTATGGAAAAATTTCTAATTTTTAGGTGACTGACTATTTGAATATTAATGGAATTGGATAAAATGTCTGAAGTTACAAGACATTTTGTTACCTTCTTTGTTTGCAGAGGAAAAATTTAATTCATTTAAGGGGCATATAAGAAAAAACACACCCCATGCATACAAACTTTTGTACAAAATCAATGGGAACTGCATGTGATTGGCTGCTGGCTTTAATAAAGTATTAGCCGGTTTTGCCGACAGAAGTGTACCCTCAGTCAGTGTTCTATTATTAAAATATATTTTGACTTCTGTTATGATTCATCAAATTGTTGACCCTCTATGGAGTAGATTCCGAAGGACCGGGCCAATATTGTTCATTCCACGCCAGGTTCGGCCTATATTGCTTCCTTCCTTCACTTTATATCAGATATATGATAATTTTTAGAAAATGTTGAAATGTGCGTGGGATGCCAGATATAGTCGACCCAAGTATTTCATTTTCATACTTCAATCTGCTGAACAACGAAAGTTTTCTCATCGGAGAAAACCAAATGCGGCAGTTCACCATTTTCTGGCAAGCGAAGCAACTCTTTAGATCTTTTAAGCCTATTTTCTTTCCATTGCGGTGTAAGTTCCTGCACTTTTTGGAATTTTAATGGCTTTATCCCGAGCTCATTTTTAAATATTTGCCGAATGGGATATTGCGACAGGTTCTGCTCACGAGCCATTTTTCGGTCATTGCGACGCGGGTTTCAATCAAGTCTCTTCATAACTTTTCGAACCATTTCGGAAGTTGATTTTTTTTCCTTCCACTTCCTTGACGTCGGGCTACACTACCAGTATCACGGTAACGAGCCATGGTACGTGACACAAAAGATTTATTCACATTTAAATGCTGGAGTGCTCTAACGATAGCCACTTGGAGTTTTCCAGCCAAATATAAATAAATCACCCTACCAGGCTTAAATTCCATCACGAATATCTTTTTTCCTGGAAAATTCTCACCAGAATGCTTTTGCATGCTTGTAAACAATATAATGAGCTGTCACTGGAATAATTTTAACAGCTGTCGGACGAGTGGCTTTGAAATGACAGCAGTCTGAAGTTTGTTGCATCTTCACAACAGATTTTGGATTAGAAAAAACATTCGCATGTGTTAAATTTGAAGAGAGTCAGATACTTATTCGCTTTCGATAGGTTTTTCAAAATCTTGAATTCAGAAGAAATTGTTCGACCTCTACCATCTTTATTACAGATCTTGCTGTTGATGGAAATATTGAGATGTACCAAGTCTGAATGGAATCGGTTGTTAATTTCGCCTTTTTTATGAGCTTCATGAATATTTAAAATTTTGACCCTTTGTGGGGGTGGTACCAGGAGGAGTTGACCTATATATTCCATCTTCACACCAGAACTTGGGTTAATAAAAATATTCTTATGTGTTAAAAATTAAGAAAATCGGACTGTTTCATCAGATTTTATAAGGGTTATAATTATTCAAAATTTCGACCCTTCGTGAAGGTACTTGATGGAGTGGACCGATATTGTCCATTTTCGCACCTGTCCTAACACTGATGTAAATATTAGGGGTTGTGAAGTTGAAGCAAAATCGGATTAACCTTTCTCTTTCTGTGCAATAGATCTTGGAAATTTCTACATTTTGTGGGGGAGGTACCAGAAGGAGTGGATCGATATCCGAACTCGATCTAAGTTCGGTAATAATATTACGATGCATCAAATTTTGACCAAATCGGTCACTCCAATCGAGAGATATATATATTTTTTTCTTTTTTTTTGAAAATTTTGGAAATTTTGTGGTGGAGATACCAGAAGTAGTGAACCAATATTGTCGGACAAGGGGTTGTGAAGATGGGGCAAAATAAAAAAAAAAACCTTTCTCTTTCTGTGCAGACGATTTTTCTTGGAAATTTCTACATTTTGTGGGGGAGGTACCAGAAGGAGTGGATCAATATCCGAACTCGATCTAAGTTCGATAATTATATTACGATGCACCAAATTTTGACCAAATCGGATACTCCAATCGAGATATATATATATTTTTTTCTTTTTTTGAAAATGTTGGACATTTTGTGGTGGAGATACCGGAAGGAGTGAACCAATATTGTCCTTGTCCGAACTGGAAATAAAATTATTATTGAATTGTAGCACTGTTATGTGCAGTTAATTTTGAAGCTTTGTAGTTATATGTGGGAGAACCGATAAAAGTGGAATTCTGAAATTTAGAAATAAGATAACTGTTCTATTGTAGGATTGGAGAATGTAGGACCCAAGTTTGATAGTAAATTTAAGATATACCAAGTTTGGACCAAATCGGATACTGCCTTCGAGAATTATCGTGCCCACCAGACAGACGGACGGATTTCGCTAGATCGACTTAAAATGATCTGAAATGGATTTGGTCCAAATAGGCCTGGGATCTAAAACCATTATTTCTATGAGGCATGTGTTAGCCGTATCAAATGGTATATACCCTCTGAAGCCATACGAGTATGATTGAGGGTATAAAAACGAATATTTAATGTCTCGTCGTTTTTGTATCCTAAAATAAATATATTAGTGCTGCTCATGCCTCATTTTATTGGACAAATCCTGTCAATTGTTTAAAAAAAACTGTCCTTAAAGTGCTTAGCTTGCCTAATGACATTTTTCTAACCAACAATTAGTTTTGTATAATTTGTATATGGCACAGGGATTTCAATTTTAAAAAATGCGGGCCTCACAATCATCATACGAATCTTTGCCCCGAACAATGCTACTCCGTGATAGCAATGCAAAATTTATTCCACTACACAACATGTTATCGTACCTCCAACACACCTACATGCTGTATTTAATTTACCAGCAAGTGCCCAGCTAAAGGTGGTGCTTCTACAAATACCCACCTACCTCAGATGACAGCCTACCCTGCTGCCATTACCATCTTAAATAGATTCCATTTATTTAGCTTCACGCCTAAATCCGACATCTGTGAATACTTTTGCCATTTGAGAGATTCGGAAGAGCCCACCATTCATTCAACCTAACCTCACCTAACTTCCCGCATAAAATTATCCTTATTGTTGAGACAATAATTCTGGGCGAAAGTTCTCGAGTAAAATTGCTCAAAGTTTGCCATCACTCAGAGCCATTACTGGGAATGAAGTAATTTTTCTGTCTTGGCAATTTCCTTGAGAGTCTTGGCAATGAAGTTACCTCGACGAGGATGAAGAGTAAATGGAGGAAAAACAATGTGTATATGTATATGAATAAATAAGCCAGGTACAATGTTGAACAATGTTTATCAGCAGAAATGTATCTGGTGTCAAATGAAAATGAAAGCAAACGAAAATGCTGAGCTCAGGTGTTCCGGTGTGGGCACAACGATAATCAACCTAATAAACATAATGGCTAGGCAAATAGCTTTTCAGGTTGCGAGTGTGTGTGTGTGTGTATTCATGTGTGAGAAATTTGCTTAACAAATATCTCAGGTTTTGTATTTGTGGACGTTTGTAAGCCAGCATTCGAGAGTTCGAAATCACGAAGAAGAAAATTGTAAACGAATGATGCAAGTGATTGGCAACATAAAGGGAGGAATGTGAAGAAGGCTATTTAATGTATTGGCAGATCAGCATAAATGGGCTGTCAAAAATTGTAACGTATATGACGTACTTTTCCGACGTATCATACATTTTGAGAATAATTTTGAAATTTTATCTGAAATAATGAAAAACATTTAGTTTGCAGTCTATTAATAAAGTAGTAAAGCAATTGACAGACTGACTGACGAAAATGCTGAGCTCAGGTGTTCCGGTGTGGGCACAACGATAATCAACCTAATAAACATAATGGCTAGGCAAATAGCTTTTCAGGTTGTGAGTGTGTGTGTGTGTGTATTCATGTGTGAGAAATTTGCTTAACAAATATCTCAGGTTTTGTATTTGTGGACGTTTGTAAGCCAGCATTCGAGAGTTCGAAATCACGAAGAAGAAAATTGTAAACGAATGATGCAAGTGATTGGCAACATAAAGGGAGGAATGTGAAGAAGGCTATTTCATGTATTGGCAGATCAGCATAAATGGGCTGTCAAAAATTGTAAAGTATATGACGTACTTTTCCGACGTATCATACATTTTGAGAATAATTTCGAAATTTTATCTGAAATAATGAAAAACATTTAGTTTGCAGTCTATTAATAAAGTAGTAAAGCAATTGACAGACTGACTGACGTAATGATTCCTCGACGCCAAGACGAAACAGCTGAGGACAAAAGGTGTCCGATAAGGCTGGGTTTTTGGGAAATTCGTTCTAGAACGGTACGAAAATTACCAAAAAAAAAAGTACCCTTTGTATTTGACGAACCAGTAGAGCTAAATTTGGAATTAGGTTCTTTGATGGAGTGTATGATGGGTTTTTGGAAATTCGCATTACACGAGTACGAAAAGTACTAAAATGCACTACAATTTGTACCATTGCGAACGGTTTAAGCTAAAACTTGAAATTTCGAAGCAGAATCTAGTTTGAGGTGCAGGGTCAATGTAGGTAGGTAGTTATGTACGAAAAGTGCTATACGGTACTAAATTTGGTACAATTTTAATTTGGATCAAGAAATGGAACTGGAATCCTTAATCCCAACTACCGAAGTGTAGGACTGGGATATGGAGGTGGTTTCCGAAATTTGTAATTGTGAAAGCAATAAAGTGGTAGTAAATTTGGTACAATTTCCACTTGGGTGATCCCATAGAGCTGGAGACAACCTTAATTTCGGGAGAAGCGATAGAGGTGGAATTGGAAATAAGAGCCAATAAAAGCGGATTTCGATCAAGTCGCTTTTTTACTTTTCGAATCATTTCTGCTGATGTTGCAGTTTTCCTCCGTCCACTTCCTTGGACGCTACCAGTATCACGGTAACGAGCGATGGTACGGGACACAAAAGATTTATTAACATTTAAATGCTGGATTACTCTAACGATAGCCACTTGGGGTTTTCAAGCCAAATATAAATAAATCACACCCTGCAATATTTTGGCCCATTCCCAGCGAAGCGCTTGCTTGACGTGTTCGACACTTTGGTATTTTTTGATGCCAATCTTGCTTTCCAATATAGTCCAGACACAATAGTCCAACGGATTGTTATCCGGAGATTTTGGGGGCCACTGTGTGCTGGAAATGAAGCGAGGAATCTCATTTTATACCCATTCTTAGGTGGCGCGTGCTGAGTGCGATGGTGCTGGAATGTCCAAGGTCTGGGTCCAAAATGTTTACGTGCCAAGGCTTTAATACACCCTCCAGAATACTTTCGCGATAATATTCGGCATTTATTCTGAAGCCACAGTCGATTAATAAGAGCGGAGAGCGACCATCGGCTATTATGGCGGCCCACATCTTCAGCATGGCCGGCGCTTGAGTTCTGGTGGCCAACCGAAGCTGCACATTTTCAACTGACCTCTTTGGCACGTAAACTCGATCAATTTGTTTGTTTACAAACTGCCGGACAAGGAATGTTTTCTCTTCGGAGAAAACCAAATTCGGCAGTTCACTATTTTCGGCGAAGCGAAGCTACTCTTCAGCTCTTTTGAATCTATTTTCTTTCTGTGGCGGTATAAGTTCTTGCACTTTTTTGAATTTCAATGGCTTTAAACCGAGCTCATTTTTCAATACTTGCCGAATGATCATTTTTTGGCTACTGCGACGCAGGTTTTAATCAAGTCGCTTCATTTCTTTTCAAACCATTTCTGCTGCAAATTGGAATTTCAATAGCTTTACCCCGAGCTCATTTTTCAATACTTGCCGAATGGCCATTTTTCGGCCACTGCGACGCGGGTTTTAATCAAGTCGCTTCATTACTTTTCGAACCATTTCTGCTGATGTTGCTGTTTACTTCCGTCCACTTCCTTGACGTCAGGCTACACTACTAGTATCACGGTAACGACCGATGGTACGGGACACAAAAGATTGATTCACATTTAAATGCTGAAGTGCTCTAACGATAGCCACTTGGGGTTTTCGAGCCAAATATAAAGAAATCACACTATCACACTTGAATTCCATCACGAATAACTTTTTTCCGGAAAATTCTCACCAAAATGCTTTTGTACGCTTGTAAAAATTATAATGAGCTGTCACTGGAATAATTTTAACAGCTATCGGACTAGTGGCATGGAAATGACAGCAGTCTGCAGTTGGTTGCAGTTTTTTCATCTCACCCGGTAAATATGCAAAGTGGGGTAAGGCATCATATAGTCGGTCCCCCACGACTTTTGATTTGGCGGACATTCAAGGTTCGGCGCGACGGAATTTACTGTTGTTTTCACTTATTAACAAGTAAACAAAGGCTATAGACGTGCAGAGTCGACCATGTAATACCCTACAACACTACAATATGTTTGAAGCCCCCTTATGTCCAAATCCATTTTCGAAGATTTAGCTTTTTGACCAGGGACATTTGCCCAATATTTACGCACTCCGTCGTGGTGTTAGTTGTTGTGGTCCATTTTAGAGCTAAATATAATCTAATAGCCATCTAAAATGCTAGAATTCTTCCTTGTCCTTAACTCTCTTCTCAGGCGTGTCGATTGGCTTCAATCATCTCCAAAAGAAAAACGCCCCTCTGTATCTCCAAATTTAGACTCATCTATATGAATTGCTTGCCAATGAAATTTTGCTATATTCGTCAACGAAATCAACATAAAAAAGCCAGATGTTCGCATTTCGAATATTTCGGATATCGCCTGTAAGTGATGTTGGTATTCTTTCGCATGAATGTAGTGGTCCATTCTACCAGCTGTCCTAAACTCTAACATCATGCAAAAAATCGTGTCCTATGGTTTCTACTTGTGACCATTATAACGGCTGCAAAATCAGGAACATTTTTGTTTTTGGTCAATTTCAACCACTAAATATATTGCGGACATCTTTAAAAACAATAGACCTTGCCCTTCTGACCATAACCGTACCCTTATGAAAATTTTCGTGGGGATCGGACGATAATTGCAATCTGTATATAATAACCCCAACCTGTGTTGTAAGGTGAAAAAATATTACAAAATATACACTTCAATATTTAAGTCAAAATGGGGAAATCGCATGCGATAAAAAATATGAAAAAAAATATAAAAATTGTCACTAAATACAACAAAATCCATATTAACATCACTACTGGTATCTTATAATACGATTTTTTTTAGATTTTATACATTTATGCCGAGAGGGCATTCTGAATTGACAAAATTTGTCAAAATCGGTCCAGCCATTCTTGAGATAAAAGCATTCTAGCTAACATCCCCTTTCTTTGTATATACACATTGTATATATTTCGCTACATATATCCGATATTTTTAATATCGGCATTTACGTAACGGTCAGAATTGACCTGTTCGTCTATTTGTGTTTTCGCCGGGATTAAAAATATTCGCGGTTTAATGGAAAATTTGATTTTATTTAATACAAATGTCATAGCCTTTTCCACCCACTAAATATTACCCGATGACAATCAAAATTGGAAGGCTTCTGCCCAGTCCTAAGCTCTAGCTCCATGCTAAGTTCGGCGCCAATTGGCCTATAATTGTGACCTGTAGGGCAACTGCAAAAATGAGGAAATTTTCCATTTTTTGGTCCATTTCAACCCCTAAATATTATCCGATCATCTCCAAAAGAAATAGGGTTCTATTCTGATCTTAACCCCACCTCTATTTTAAATGTCGTGGGGATCGGACCATAATTGCGACCTGTAGAGTGATTACAAATTAACATGGACAGACGGACGGACGGACATACATAGCTAGATTGACTCAGCTCGGCGAGATAGGAAGATTCCTATGTGGGAAATCAATATTTCGAGGTTTTACATATTTTTGGCCCAATCAAACTTATAATACCCCCAACACATAGTGTTGTAGGGTATAAAAATATATTCTCTAGGTTCGAAGTAAAAATGTTGGATTTCCTATTATTATTTTTCATGTACCACTTCAGTTTAATTTATTTTTATAAGGTACAATCCGATCAAAAATCGTATATTTTTTTAAAGCTATTATTCCATGGGCCATAATTTTCCCTTGTAAACCATTCATTTTTTCGCATTTTGCCAACTGTCCTATTTATCCTTATCCACCAATAGTCATATACCAAAATTACTGTCCAGCATCATAAAATTTTGTGCAGTCACATTATACTCCGCCATAAGCTATGAGAGCAACATTTATGTATCTCCAGCTCTGCCAAATCCCTGAGCTAATTTTCTTTGAGTACATAAAACAACAGAACAGTGATAATTAAACATCGCTGTTGCCCGAACAAGACAACATATGCTAACAATAAATTTTGCTTCTCCAACAAATGTTGATATTGTCTCCATACCATAATCTTTTTATGTCTTATGGCTACGGAGGTTTGATATAAGCTTTATGATAGTTCTTCAAACTTTGTGAAATGTCGAGAGACATACCACACATGCCTCAGGATGTTTTTGGAGAAGAAAACATATGTTTTTTCGGTTATGCCATTGGTGGTCTGGTGGCTTTGACATCTTCTGCCATTTGACGGCATATTTTGATAACAAACAAATGAATATGAACTATTTCGGTTTTGGGCAAGGCTCAGTGGTATCTGTTGGCTATAAAACAACACCGAGGGGAGATAATAATGGTTTGTTGTTTGATTAGATTAATGTGCTGGGATGTTGTTTGAAATGAATGTGGGTTATGGTGTTAAAGCCTAAAATTCTTCAAGTTTTAAATTTCGAATTAATAACATTCAAATGTATCTTGTTTGTATTTCAAATTAAAATTTATTCCCCTAGCAGGGGAGGAGGTAGTAGGATTCCCCTTCCAAAATGGAATCCAAAAGCATCTTGTCAAATAAAATCTAATTTGAATTTCATGTCAATGCTGTGGGCAATGTCACGGTGCAGTGAATGAAAATTCATGGCGATTGCATACATATGTCATTATTTGGCCTAAGGAGACCCATTTCGCTGCCCTGATATTTTATGTAAATTTTTCTGTTTTTTTTTTTTTCTCAACCAAATTTAATCTGTATGCCTACTCTGTTGGGCCGTTTCATACATTTGCAAATGCTGCTATTTTTTCGACGTTTTGCAAAGTGCCAACGTTGACGACAATTTCCTACATAAATATGTATTAAAGCATTAATATTAAATAAAGAAAAACGAAAAAAAAAATAAATAAAAATAAAAATAAAAACAAAAACAAAATCACGAGAAAGTGGAACCAAGCGAAATAAACCCGAAATAGAAATGGAAGTAAGAATGAAATATTCCGCCCTACAACTCAAACTGTCAACGGTCTGGGCTCGACGACCGCCTTCATGGTTTGTTTCGAGCACTTAACTCAGTCTTTTTTTTTTTTTTGTTTGGCTTCTTCTGCCCTTCTGGTTTGTCCATTACTTTACTTATTTGCTGAATTATTATTTCATTTGAAAAATAACAAATCGTGAAAATGTAAAACAACCATGTTTTCTTTTTTTTCGAGACATAAAGAAGGCAAGAGAGAGGGGTAGGAGGAAGAAAACATAACAGGCAACAATATTTTGTTTAAGAACCAAGAACTTCCATTTATCAATGGGGATGTGCTGAGAGGTTAACACTCAACAGTGAGCCTGAAAAGAGAGTCTTTTTTGAAGAGATTTTATCTCTTAAAAACATAAACATTTTTAGACCATAAAAATGCCTTTTTTTAAAGACCTTTCAAAGGTATTTAACATATAGAAGGCATTTGGAAGTTCTGCTATAGGAAGAAGAGCTTTCGAAATCATTTTGTGGACAGAAGGCCTGTTAGAGAACTCCTATAGGTAGAAGACATTTAAAACGTTTTTTTATAGCATTTTTTATACCATCAGCCATATGGCCACATGGCCTTTTAATACCCTCAGCCGGTTTTAATACCGCAGGTCTCTTAGGACCATATCCGTTTCAGTATATTTGGGGTCGATCTGGAGATGTCCGTCCGTCCGTTTGTCTGCCTGGCGCGCACGATAACTCCCGGAATAAGTCTCCGATTTGGCCCACACTGAGTATATCGTAATATTATTGGCAAGCTTAGATCGAGTTCGGAGATGGCAACATCGGTTCAATCCTTCTGGTAACTCCATCGCAAAAGGTCGACATTTTCATAGAAAATATTTTAATTCGAAAAAGAGAAAGGATCTTTCGATTTTTTGCAAATCTCATTATTTTTGTCAGTGCTAGGTCAGGTGCGAAAATGGACAATTTCAGAGCACTCCGTCAAGTCCACTCCTCCCTCACCAAGGAACAAAATTTTGAATAACTATAACTCTTACAAAATGTGAAATAAAGTTGTGATTGTCTTCAAATTTCGCAATCCACATATTTCTATTAACACAAGATCTCACACTAGACGGAATATATCGGATGACTTCTTCTGGTACCTCCCCCACAAAGAGTCAAAATTGGGAATAATTATAGCTCTTATAAAATGTGAATTAAAAGTCCGATTGTCTTCAAATTTCGCAAATTCCAATAGTTTTGTTAACACAAGATCTTGTGTGAAGGTAGCATATATCGGATCACTTTTTCTGGCACCTACCCTTACCCACCCCCAAACATCGGGTCAAAATTTTGCATAAGTATATCTCTTAAAAAAATACGAAATAATCATTAGATTCTCTTCAAATTTCATGTATCCCAATATTTTTACTAACGCATGTTCTCCTCCTCAAACCTCAATGACCTTTTTTGACAAATGCTTTTCGAAAATATTATCTACGGACAAAAAAAAATGTTGAAAACTCTTTTGTAGACAAAAGAAGTTCCAAAGGTATCCTGAAGTCAAGAGGTCTCTAAAATGTCGCTAAAAGGAGAGATAGCGACAGAAGACTTTTCTAAGGTCGTCCATGATAGTAAGGCCTCTTAAATGTGTTCTGCTGGCAGAAGGTCTCTTAAACGCCTTTTATTGACAGATGAACCCTCAAAGCCCTTTCTTAGACGAATAATTTTTCAAAATGGTTGGGCAGAAATGAAGCGACATTTATTCAGCTCATCTATAAAAAGAGACGAACTTCATCCAGCTCTTCTATAAAAAATATGGCATTCATTTAGCTCGTCTATAAAGACGGGTTTCATTCAGCTCGTCTATATAGATGACCTTTATTCAGCTCCTCCCTAAAGACGGGCTTCATTCAGCTCGTCCATAAAAGAGACGGCCTTCAGCTCATCATATAAAATAGACGGCCATCGTTCAGCTCGTCTATAAAATAGACGACCTTCATGCAGATTGTCTATAAAATAGGCGACCTTCATGCAGATCGTCTATAAAATAGGCGACCTTCATTCAGTTCGTCAATAAAGACTCCCTGCAGCTCGTTTGTAAAGACTCCCTGCAGCTCGTTTGTAAAGACTCCCTGCAGCTCGTTTGTAAAGACTCCCTCCAGCTCGTCTATAAAGACTCCCTCCAGATCGTCTATAAAGACTCCCTCCAGCTCGTCTATAAAGACTCCCTCCAGCTCGTCTATAAAGACTCC
Source organism: Musca domestica (assembly GCF_030504385.1). Lineage (NCBI taxonomy): Eukaryota > Metazoa > Arthropoda > Insecta > Diptera > Muscidae > Musca > Musca domestica. The sequence goes on along the minus strand of NW_026712409.1, from coordinate 20,115,960 downwards.
CTCCAGCTCGTCTATAAGACTCCCTCCAGCTCGTCTATAAAGACTCCTCCAGCTCGTCTATAAAGACTCCCTCCAGCTCGTCTATAAAGACTCCCTCCAGCTCGTCTATAAAGACTCCCTCCAGCTCGTCTATAAAGACTCCCTCCAGCTCGTCTATAAAGACTTCCCTCCAGCTCGTCTATAAAGACTCCCTCCAGATCGTCTATAAAGACTCCCTCCAGCTCGTCTATAAGACTCCCTCCAGCTCGTCTATAAGACTCCCTCCAGCTCGTCTAAAAGACTCCCTCCAGCTCGTCTATAAAGACTCCCTCCAGCTCGTCTATAAGACTCCCTCAAAGCTTGTCCGTAAAGACTCCCTCCAGCTCGTCCGTAAAGACTTCCTCCAGCTCGTCCGTAAAGACTCCCTCCAGCTCGTCTGTAAGGACTCTCTCCAGCTCATCTTTAAAGACTACCTCCAGTTCGTCTTTAAAGACTCTCTCTAGCTCGTCCGTAAAGACTCCCTCCAGCTCGTCCATAAAGACTCCCTCCAGCTCGTCCGTAAAGACTCCCTCCAGCTCGTCCGTAAAGACTCCCTCCAGCTCGTCCGTAAAGACTCCCTCCAGCTCGTCCGTAAAGACTCCCTCCAGCTCGTCCGTAAAGACTCCCTCCAGCTCGTCCGTAAAGACTCCCTCCAGCTCGTCCGTAAAGACTCCCTCCAGCTCGTCCGTAAAGCTCCTTCTTCGTCTTTAATATCTTTCTCCAGAAAATGTTAGTCTTTGATAAAAAAAAAAAAACATTGTTTAGGCCCACTGTATCTGCATGTCGTTTGTTTAAAGTGAAATTAAAGACAAGAATAAAAAACCAAAAGTCAAATCAAGATGCGAATATGAATAACAGTAAAAAAATCCAAAAACCACCGAATGAAAACCAGAAGCAGGTTCACAGTGTGCGTGTGTGTTTGTATGTGGGTGCCATGGACGACACACTCATAAATAATAAAACATTAATGTCAGAAAAAGGAAACGGAACAACCGGGGAAATGGTTGCAATATGGATCTGCGTGTTTTTTTTTTTTGCTTTTAAATGAAAATGAAGTTATTTTTCTGCGGTTTGGTAATTGAAAGCTGTTTTTATATTACAACTCGCGAATTGTACAACAATGGATAATACGAATGTGTGTCAATGTGGAGGATCTTGCCAAAACGTATATATTTTTAGGTGCCCTTCATAATTTTGAAAATATTTACGATTTAAGTGTGCATTGCGGGTTTTTTTCTTATATAATAATAGAAGTACTCGCCTTCGATTAGCGCTGTGCTAGGATTTCTAGAAACCAGATATCAAACTTTGTATTTAAAATCGTCTTTGTGGTTCTCTCAGCGATGAAGAATCACAGATAACTGTTGGTAACTTTCTGATAAAATCTATAGAGTAACATAAAGCTAGTATACAGGGTGAGATGAAAAAACTGCAATCAACTACAGACTGCTGTAATTTCTAAGCCACTCGTCCGACAGCTGATAAAATTATTCCAGTGACAGCTCATTATATTGTTTACCAGTGTCCAAAAGCCTTTTGGTGAAAATTTTCCAAAAAAAAAGCTATTCGTGATGGAATTTAAGCCGGATAGTGTGATGTCTTTATATTTGGCTGGAAAATGACAAGTGGCTCTCGTTAGAGCATTCCAGCATTTAAATGTGAATAAATATTTTGTGTCTCGCACCATCGCTCGTTACCGTGATACTGGTAGCGTAGCCCGCCGTCAAGGAAGGAGATGGAAGAAAACAGCAACATCAGGAGAAATGGTTCGAAAAGTAAAGAAGCGACTTGATCGAAACCCGTGTCGCAGTGGCAGAAAAATGGCTCGTAAGCTGAAGATATCGCAATATTCTATTCGGCAAATATTAAAAAAAAAACCTCATGGTAAAGCCATTGAAATTCCAAAAGGAGCCAGAACTTGCACCGCAACAGAAAGAAACTAGTAAAGAAAGTCTTAAAGTCGGGCGGAGCCGATTTCATGATACCCTACACCACTTTGCTAATTTAGTAGAGCTGGTCATAACAATTAAAAGTTTTAATGGGAGAATTCAATCATACACGCTATGATTATAATTATAATTTAAAGTTCAAAGGACTAAATATGCCGAAGCATTTGTATCTATTAAATTCGGAATTGTATTGCCCATTTGGTGCACAATTAATTTGAAATCGGATAAAAATATAAATGGGAACTATATCCAAATCTGAACCGATCTCGATAAAATTTGACAAAGATATTTCTAAGCTGTATTTGATATATTTCCCTCAATATCGTTGTTACGGAGTGCATATTACTGCTGTGGGTAACAAATATAACAAATCGGATGAACAATATATATGGGAGCTATAACTATATCTGAACCGATCTTCACCAAATTTGACATACCAGCTTCTAGACTCAATTCGGTCGCATGTGCCAAATTCCATCCCATTTGGGCAAACATTAGACGTTTGGTGCACAATAAAAGGTAAATCGGACGAAGTTATATATGGGAGCTATATCCAAATCTGAACCGATCTCGATAAAATTTAGCAAATGTATTTCTGAGCTGTATTTGATATACTTCCCCAAATATTGTTGTTACAGAATGAATATTACGGCTGCGGAGGAAAAAAAAAAAACAAATCGGATGAATAATATATAGGGGAGCTATAGCTATATCTGAACAGATTTCGATCTAATTTGGCATACTTATATTCAGGTCCAATCTGATCGTACGTGCAAAATTCCATATTATTCGGACTGATATAACACGTTTGGTGCACAATAAAAGGACGAAGATATTTATGGGAGCTATATCTAAATTTTGACCGATTATCTCCAATTTCAATAGGGTTCGTCCTTGGGCCAAACAAATGCCAACTGTACTTTGCTTACAAAAATACATGGACGGACGGACATGCATAAATCGACTCAGAATGTGACTCTTTGCATCAAAAGGAACTATGGGTCTATCTCGTTTCGTTTTGCCCGTTACAAACAAATGCACAAAGACATAATACCCTGACCACCTTGTTGTGTAGGGTATAAATAGACTCAAAAGAGCTAAAGAGTTGCTTCGCTAGGTCGAAAGTGGTCGAAGTTGGTTTTCTCCGAAGAGATAACATTCGTTGTCCAGCAGTTTGTAAACAAACAAAATGATCGTGTTTACTTGCCAAAGAGGTCAGCTGAAAATGTGCACCTTCGGTTGGGCACCAGAACTCAAGCGCCGGCCATGGCGATGGTGTGGCCGATGGTCGCTCTCTGCTCGTATTAATCGACAGTGGCATCAGAATAAATGCCGAATATTATCGCGAAAATATTCTGGAGGGTGTATTATAGCCTTGGGCATGCAAACATTTTGGTCGCAGACCTTGGACATTCCAACAGGCCTCAGCACCATTGCACTCAGCATGTGCCACCCAAGAATGGTTACAAAATGAGGTTTCTCGCTTCATTTCCAGCGCACTCAACTTTGAAAACTCTTTTGTAGATAAAAAAAGTTCCAAATGTCCTCTGAAGTCAAGTGGTCTCTAAAAATTCTCTCATAGGAGAGAACAGAACAGAAGAATTTTGTAAGGTCTTTTGTGATAATAAGGCTTCTTAGAAGTGTTCTGCTGGCAGAGGGTTTCTCAAACGCCTTTTATTGCCAGAGGAACCTTCAAAGCGCTTTCTTAGACAGATAATCTTCCAAAATCGGTGGGCAGAAATAAACCACCTTTATTCAGCTCATCTAAAAAAGAGACGAACTTCATCCAGCTCTTTTATAAAAAGAAGGCATTCGTTTAGCTCCTCTTTAAAGATGGGCTTCATTCAGCTCGTCTATATAGACGACCTTTGTTCAACTTGTCTATTAAGATCAACTTAATGCAGCTCGTCTATAAAAGAGACGACTTTCATTCAGCTACTCTCTAAAGACGGGCTCGTCTATAAAAGAGACGGCCTACAGCTCGTCATGTAAAATAGACGGCTTAATTTCCAGCCCAAAATGGCCACCAAAACGGATACCAATCCGTTGGACTATTGTGTCTGGAGTATTTTGAAAAGCAAGTTTGGCACTAAAAAATACTGAAGTGACGATCAAGCAACGCTTCGCCGGGAATGGACCAAAATTCAACAAAAAGGTGACCAACTCAAACAGATCTAAACTAATTCTTAAAATGTTATGCTATTTCCGAAATTTTTTGCTTTCAATCAATAAAATTTAAAAGAAATTTAAAAATTAGGGCGTTTGACTTTGATGCAGTTTTTTCACCCTGCATATACTAACTGCATTAAAATAGGTTAAAGATAGCTCTTCACAATCGATAAATTTGTTAGTTCGGGAGCACCATTTTCTTGCAGTAAAGTTCCGGTAAAATTATATCCTTCTCCCACCTAATCATCGGCCAAATGAATTAAGATTCCGAGCTCTTTTGTCTAAATCAATTTCTCAATAACCTCTCTCTTTCGATTGGCAGTCCATTAAATGTTTCATTTTGCTTATACATTCCACTCAGCAAGGATATTTGATGCCTTCTGAGCCATAATGGTACCATTAATGCCCAATTACATCAGTTTCGCTGACATTGTATCTGGGCTCAGTATGTATTTACCTAACTGCCTCTTAAGTGGAAGACAATAAACGATTTACCTGAACAGACATTGACTTCTGTGAATCATTATATCATTTCTCCCCCGTGAATAAATATAGAGTTTCTAAATTGTATACATTCATATACCCACCCACAATCACACACACACACACGCGAACTCATATTTTTAGATACCCCAAGCAAGTCTTTAAATAAATATTTTCCTGGGCTGTAGCGATCTTCTGTAAACTTTTGCAATTAGCGTTATGCATCAGCAGAGACACAGGCTCAAATTCTACACACGAATGGGAAATATACGCTTTTCGAATAAATATTATCACAGGCAATTATCCTGCAAATACGAGCCAACGACTGCGTGTGTGTGGGTAGGAGTGTGTACGCTTGTGCGTGTGCTCTCTATACTGTTGAGAACCCACTTTAAAATGTAATTGTAAGAAAAACGGAAACATACTCAACACAATGGCAAAGACAAAACTGTAACATATTGCCAAAGGTCGGATGGAGGGATGAGGGAGACATTCACTTAGGAAAACAACAACAACAACAATCGGTATTCGCTGAGCGCCTACTCGAAAGACATTAAATTTAATTTATGATGTAACAAAGTAATTTCGGGCCAAATGAACGAACACGCCACCGAAAATAAGTTGCCTAATAATTCTTCGACTGCCGAATGCCTGGAACATCTAATTATGATGATGAAGTGTTGTTCTCGTTATTGTTGTTGTTGCATGTCACATCTGACAAAAATATGCTGAGATTTTCGTGCAATTTCGAAAGTTTCCTGAGAAATACAATTAATAAGTTAGTGCAGGTTAACTTAAAAGGAGCAAATGGAAAAGTTACAAGACCTTGAGGTTTTCTATAATCGAGAAAAAATCTTGAGGTCGTCTAGACCTTGATGTATTCAGAAGACTTTTAGGTTCTCTATACTCTATAGAATAACTTTAGGTCTTCTATACCCTGTAGAAGACTTTGAGGTCTTCCATGCTCTATAGAAGACCTTGAGGTCTTCTATGCTCTATAGAAGACCTTGAGGTCTTTTATGTTCTACAGAAGACCTTGAGGTCTTTTATGCTCTACAGAAGACCATGAGGTCTTCTATACTCTATGGAAGACCTTGAGGTCTGCTATGCTCTATAGAAGACCTTGAGGTCTGCTATGCTCTATAGAAGACCTTGAGGTCTTCTATGCTCTATAGAAGACCTTGAGGTCTTCTATGCTCTATAGACGACCTTGAGGTCTTCTATGCTCTATAGAAGACCTTGAGGTCTTCTATGCTCTATAGAAGACCTTGAGATCTTCTATGCTCTATAGAAGACCTTGAGGTCTTCTATGCTCTATAGAAGTCCTAGAGGTCTTCTATGCTCTATAGAAGACCTTGAGATCTTCTATGCTCTATAGAAGACCTTGAGGTCTTCTATGCTCTATAGAAGACCTTGAGGTCTTCTATGCTCTATAGAAGACCTTGAGGTCTTCTATACTCTATAGAAGACCTTGAGGTCTTCTATGCTCTATAGAAGACCTTGAGTCTTCTATGCTCTATAGAAGACCTTGAGGTCTTCTATGCTCTATAGAAGACCTTGAGGTCTTCTATGCTCTATAGAAGACCTTGAGGTCTTCTATGCTCTATAGAAGACCTTGAGGTCTTCTATGCTCTATAGAAGACCTTGAGGTCTTCTATGCTCTATAGAAGACCTTGAGGTCTTCTTTGCTCCATAGAAGACCTTGAGGTCTCCTATGCTCCATAGTAGACCTTGAGGTCTTCTATGCTCTATCGAAGGCCTTGAGGTCTTCTATGCTCTATCGAAGACCTTGAGGTCTTCTATGCTCTATCGAAGACCTTGAGGTCTTCTATGCTCTATAGAAGACCTTGAGGTCTTCTATGCTCTATAGAAGATCTTGAGGTCTTCTGTGCTCTATAGAAGACCTTGAGGTCTTCTATGCTCTATAGAAGACCTTGATGTCTTCTATGCTCTACCGAAGACCTTGAGGTCTTCTATGCTCTACCGAAGACCTTGAGGTCTTCTATGCTCTATCGAAGACCTTGAGGTCTTCTATGCTCTATCGAAGACCTTGAGGTCTTCTATGCTCTATAGAAGACCTTGAGGTCTTCTATGCTCTATAGAAGACCTTGAGGTCTTCTATGCTCTATAGAAGACCTTGAGGTCTTCTATGCTCTATAGAAGACCTTGAGGTCTTCTATGCTCTATAGAAGACCTTGAGGTCTTCTATGCTCTATAGAAGACCTTGAGGTCTTCTATGCTCTATAGAAGACCTTGAGGTCTTCTATGCTCTATAGAAGACCATGAGGTCTTCTATGCTCTCTCGAAGACCTTGAGGTCTTCTATGCTCTATCGAAGACCTTGAGGTCTTCTATGCTCTATCGAAGACCTTGAGGTCTTCTATGCTCTATAGAAGACCTTGAGGTCTTCTATGCTCTATAGAAGATCTTGAGGTCTTCTATGCTCTATAGAAGACCTTGAGGTCTTCTATGCTCTATAGAAGACCTTGAGGTCTTCTATGCTCTATCGAAGACCTTGAGGTCTTCTATGCTCTATCGAAGACCTTGAGGTCTTCTATGCTCTATCGAAGACCTTGAGGTCTTCTATGCTCCATCGAAGACCTTGATGTCTTCTATGCTCTATAGAAGACCTTGAGGTCTTCTATGCTCTATAGAAGACCTTGAGGTCTTCTATGCTCTATAGAAGACCATGAGGTCTTCTATGCTCTATAGAAGACCATGAGGTCTTCTATGCTCTATAGAAGACCTTGAGGTCTTCTATGCTCTATAGAAGACCTTGAGGTCTGCTATGCTCTATAGAAGTCTTCTGTGCTCATTAGAAGTCTTCTGTGCTTTATAGAGAGATCTTCTGTGCTCTATAGTGACCTTGAGGTCGTCTATGCGAGACCTTGCCGATTTGTTTGCTCTGTAGTGCATGTGTGAAACAAATATTCATCTTCTCACATTGAGATTTGTTTTTGTAACAAATTTTCTCATTTTCCCCCCAAATCCGGTCAGAGTGTTCTTTTTGAACCCAATAACAATACCACATTTTTCAGTTGAAATATCCTGTATTTGTCATATACTTTACTCACCCCCCCCCCCCAACATTGAATAATATTCCATGACTTCGGTAAAACCAGTTGTCTCTATTTCTTGGATTCTGCGAATATCTCATTTGCAACAGGTCTAGTACAAATTGGTATGGCATACATAGCATACGATGTGCCTCAAATCAGTTGACTTTTTGTTCGCGTTTGTCATTTGTTTGCTTGGGAGTGTTGTATCGGAAATACGTAGAATTGATACAATGGATGAGGGAATACATACATCCAAATGCATGATTTTTTTATAATACGGATAATAATGTAACGAGATATGCATATTGGTATGAGCAAAATAATGAAATCTTTAAGGACGGAAGCAAGTCTTTTAGCTTAGTCCATACAGTCTGAAACTGAATATGAGTATTGTTGTTAATGGAAATCTCAAATTCTCATGTAGTACCCCATATAGCGCTTACATTGGTTCCTGTGAAATAATAATTCATGCCAGCGCTCCATAGAATGTTGCATATTTTCGTGTTTGCTTTGTTACCAAATAGCAAAACTTTTCGACATTTATGTGTATTTTGCCCAACAATGGGTGGAAAAATCGAGTGCGGACAAAGTTTTCGAATTCAACATAACTCGCTTGGAAATGTCATATGTTTAAGAGGGGGGATTTTTTCCCATTTAAACTTTCTATTCGTAATAAAAAGTTGAACATTTCTCTCTTCTCCTAAATATCTCTCTCTCTCTCTCTGTGTCTGCCATCACTTTTGCCATGCAATGTTAAATAATCGCAGAAATTTGATATGTATGATAAATAAACTATTTCCAACAAATAGTTGGAAACTGAATTGGTAACCTTTTGTCCACACATTCGTTGAAAATAAAACAAAAACACAAACTAAATCAAGGAGATAGAAGGAAATTGCAAAAGTCATCAACGAAATTTGTTTTACTGAGAACCCAGTTATAGGTTTTTAATTTTACAAATGTTGCATAATTATTCCAGCCCAAAAGAGAGATTTGGAAATTTACGATAACGAGAATCTTCAAATTGCATTAAAATTATTTTGTGGAAATTTAACAGAAAACCAGTAAAGAAAGTCTTAAAGTCAGGCGGGGTCGACTTTATGAAACCCTACACCACTTTGCTTATTTAGTAGAGCTCCACATAACAATTAAAAGTTTTTTATGGGAGAATACAATCATACACGCTATGATTATAATTATAATTTAAAGTTCAAAGGACAAAATATGCCGAAGCACATGTATTGCCCATTTGGTGCACAATTAATTTGAAATCGGATAAAGATATATATGGGAGCCATATCCAAATCTGAACCGATCTCGATAAAATTTGGCAAAGATATTTCTGAGCTGTATTTCATATATTTCCCTGAATATCGTTGTTACAGAGTGCATATTACGGCTGTGGGTAACAAATATAACAAATCGGATGAACCATATATATGGGAGCTATAGCTATATCTGAACCGATCTTCACCAAATTTGACATACAAGCTTCTACTTTCAATGGTCGCATGTGCCAAATTCTATCCCATACGGACAAATATTAGACGTTTGGTGCACAATAAATGGTAAATCGGACGAAGTTATATATGGGAGCTATATCCAAATCTGAACCGATCTCAAAATTTGGCAAAGATATTTCTGAGCTGTATTTGATATATTTTCCAAAATATTGTTGTTACAGAGTGCATATTACGGCTGCGGAGGACAAAAATAACAAATCGGATGAACAATATATATGGGAGCTATAGCTATATCTGAACCGATTTCGATCAAATTTGGCACACTTATTTTCAGGCCTAATCTGGTTGTATTTGCAAAATTCCATACTATTCGGACTGATATTACACGTTTGGTGCACAATAAACGGAACATCGGACGAAGATATATATGGGAGCTATATCTTAATTGTTACCGATTATCTCCAATTTCAATAGGGTTCGTCCTTGGGCCAAACAAATGATTTGTGCAAAATTTCGTCTAGATAGGGCAATAAATGCAAAGTATACTTTGTTTACAAAAATAAATGGACAGACGGACAGACGGACGGACGGACATGCATAAATCGACTCAGAATGTGATTCTATGCAGATCATCAAAAGGAACTATGGGTCTATCTCGTTTCTTTTTGCCTGTTACAAGCAAATGCACAAAGACATAATACCCTGACCACCTTGTGGTGTAGGGTATAAAAATACACTTGAAAAAATTTCATATGTTGCTTGGATGGAATTGCATTCACATGCTTAGGGTTTAGTTTAATCACACACACACGATGGAAGGGCTCAACAATTATAGAAACATAATTTATTATTTCCGTGAAGAGAATATAAACCGGGGAATTTTAATTTATTCGGAAAATTAAAACGGAATTCAGAGATTCTTTCTTGGAAAAAATGTTCACTTGATAAAATTGCAAATGCTACTTGGATGGAATTACAATTCACATGTAGAGGGTTTAGTTTGCTTAGCAGAACTCAATAATTATTCACATTTAATTGAAAATTTCCGCGAAGACAATATAAGCTGGGGGATTTTAATTAATTCGGAAAAACGAAATGGAACTTAGGGATTTTTTTCAAATTTTTAAATCATGGAAAATAGCAATTTTTAAGAAATCAAAAATTCTTAATTCAAAATATTTAAAAAACAAGTAAGCAAAGGCTATAGTCGTGCGGAGCCGACCATGTGATACCCTTCAACACTATAATGTGTTCGAAGTCCTCATATATCCAAATCCATTTTGGAAGATTTCGCTTTTGAAATAATGTCAAAGAGCGCTGCCAAGAGGTTGCCCTTAGTTTTTTGAGCCGGAGAATTTGGCCAATGTTTACGCACTCCGTAGTTTTGTTAAGTATTCAAAACAATTTCACACGAAAGTTGTGCTCCATTTTACAGCTAAATATAATCCAATGGTTATCCAAAATGCTAGACTTCTTCCCTGTCCTTAACTCTCTTCTGATGCGAAATTTCGTGTCGATTAGTTTTCAATTGTGGTCCATAGAGCGACTATAAAATTAGAAAAAACTATTTTTTTTTTTTTTGGTCATTTGCACCTCTAAATGTACAATTTATGAACAATAGGCTTTAATTCTGACCCCAACCCTACCCCATGCAAAATTTCGTGAGGATCGGACGATAATTGCGATATGCATAAAATACCCTCAAAACTTAGTGTTGTGGGGTGGAAAATTTAGAAAATTTACTAATCAAAATTTTAAGTCAAATTAAAAAAAATCGCATGCTATAAAAAATATGACAAAAAATTGAAAAAAATCGACAAAAGATATTCACTTTTTATTGGTATATTTTTCCGCGTTTCTGTTAGATTTTATCGTTTTCTGGCAAGAGACCATTCCGAATTGATGGGAATTGTGAAAATCTTCCCAGCGTTTCGTGACTTTTAAGCATAATAAATAAGATCTATTCCTTTGAATATATATTGTACCTATTTTGCTATATATCCGATTTCTTGGCTATTAGCATCACTGCAATGGCCAGAAGTTATTTTTTAATGTATTTGTGATTTGGCTGGGATTGAAAATATTCGCGGTTTAGTAAAATTTTTCCTATTTTCTTACATAAAAGTTAGGGTCTATTTTACCCGCTAATTATTGTCCGATGGTCGCCCAAATTAGTAGGTTTCTGTCCACTCCTAAACTCGAACTCCATTTTCGCGTCGATTGGTTCATAATTGTGGTCTATAGAGCAACTGCAAAATCAGGAAATTTTTCTGGTTGTGGTCCATTTCAACCCCTTAATAACGTGCGATAATCTCCAAAAACAATTGGGTTCTATTCTGACCATAACCCCACCTTCATTTTCAATTTCGTGAGGATCGGTTCATAATTGCGACCTGTAGCTTGATTACAAATTAACATGGACAGACGGACAGGGGACGGAAGGACATACATGGCTAGATCCCCTCATCTCGACGAGATAGGAAGATCCATACATACTTTCCTATGTGGAAAACCAATATTTCGAGGTGTTACATAATTTTTGGCCCAATCAAACTTATAATACCCCCAACACACAGTGTTGTAGGGTATATAAATTACTAGTTCCAAAAGACGCTCTTCAATAGATCAAAGATTTATTTAAGGTTTCTGTTAATAGACTATTTTCGGAAGCATTCTACAAAAAAAAAAGAGAAGATTTCGTAGGCATATAGAAATTTCTTCTATGTGAAAAACTTACCCCAAGGTTTTCATTATTGTATAGAAAACCTCAAGACATAGAAAACATCTTCTATAGAGCATAGAAGACCTCAAAGACTCCTAAAGAGCATGGAAGACCACAAAGTCTTCTATAGAGCCAAGAAGACATAAAGGTCTTCTATAGAGCTTAGAAGAACAAAAGTCTTCTATATAGCCTAGAAGTCTTCAAGGTCTTCTATGGAGCCTAGAAGACCTCAAGGTCTTCTATGGAGCCTAGAAGACCTCAAGGTTTTCTATAGAGCCTAGAAGACCTCAAGGTCTTCTATAGAGCCTAGGAGACCTCAAGGTCTTCCATTGAGCCTAGAAGACCTCAAGGTCTCCAAAGAGCCTAGAAGACCTCAAGGTCTTCTATAGAGCCTAGAAGACCTCAAGGTCTTCTATAGAGCCTAGAATATCTGAAGGTCTTCAATAAAGCATAGAAAACCTCAAAGTCTTCTACAGAGCCTGGAAGACCTCAAGGTCTTCTATAGAGTCTGGAAGACCTCAAGGTCTTCTATAGAGCATAGAAGACCTCAAGGTCTTCTATAGAGCATAGAAGACCTCAAGGTCTTCTATGGAGCATAGAAGACCTCAAGGTCTTCTATAGAGCATAGAAGACCTCAAGGTCTTCTATAGAGCATAGAGGACCTCAAAGTCTTCTATAGAGCCTAGAGGACCTCAAAGTCTTCTGTAGAGCCTAGAGGACCTCAAGGTCTTCTATAGAGCCTAGAAGACCTCATGGTCTTCTATAGAGCATAGGAGACCTCAAGGTCTTCTATAGAGCATAGGAGACCTCAAGGTCTTCTATAGAGCATAGGAGACCTCAAGGTCTTCTATAGAGCATAGGAGACCTCAAGGTCTTCTATAGAGCATAGGAGACCTCAAGGTCTTCTATAGAGCATAGGAGACCTCAAGGTCTTCTATAGAGCATAGGAGACCTCAAGGTCTTCTATAGAGCATAGGAGACCTCAAGGTCTTCTATAGAGCATAGGAGACCTCAAGGTCTTCTATAGAGCATAGAAGACCTCAAGGTCCTCTATAGAGCCTAGAAGATCTCAAGGTCTTCTATAGAGTCTAGAAGACCTCAAGGTCTTCTATAGAGCCTAGAAGACGTCAAGGTCTTCTATAGAGGCTTGAGGTTTTCTAGGCTCTAAAGAAGACCTCGAGGTCTTCTAGGCTCTAAAGAAGACCTCGAAGACTTCTATGGAGCATAGAAGACCTCGAGCACTTCTATGGAGCATAGAAGACCTCGAGCACTTCTATGGAGCATAGAAGACCTCGAGCTCTTCTATGGAGCATAGAAGACCTCAAGCTCTTCTATAGAGCCTAAAAGACCTCAAGCTCTTCTATAGAGCCTAGAAGACCTCGAGATCTTCTATAGAGCCTAGAAAACCTCAAGGTCTTCTAAAGAGCCTAGAAGACCTCAAGGTCTTCTATGTAGCATGGAAGACCTAAAAATCTTCTATCGAGCGTAGAAGACTTCTATGTAGATGTAGGTGACATCCAAGTCTTAAGCATAGTAAAAAATTATTATTAATGCTCTATTTTGAAAATAGTATTCCGTTAATGAAAAGCGTTTTACATTTTTTACATATAATAATGTCCTTTAGAAATCATATATTTTAACATTTTAAAATGCAATTTAATTGATATTATTTTTTTAATTTAAAGCAGCTTTAAAAAAAGGCCAACTATAAAATTTCATCCGAATAAATAATTAAACACAATAACAAATATTTATTTCAATTAAATATTGAATATTTTTCTTCCTCATTCAACAATGAAATTCGATAGTTAAAAACAACAGACACACTCAGATATGCCAAAGTACACAAAAGGGCGAAAAACCTGCTGTATTTGTACTGCCTTCTTTATTTGAACGCTCATTCGTACGTGTGGAATTTAACAGTTCTCCAGCCAGCGGCAGCAGCGTCAGTTGCCACTGTTGCCACAGCATCCATCAAAAGGTGACTGTCATAAAATAAAGTTAATCCCCTGCGTTAGTGTGGCGCTGAGGACAAAGTTAAAGGCATTCATTTTTATGTGCTCTCTTTTCCTTATTTTATTTATTGAACTAATAAAACATACTGCAGGGAATTTTTATAATCCCCCAAAGGAGCTTTAGATAATTCACTACTTAATTTTTCTAAAACATATGTTTACTATAAAACATATTTTTTTATTTATTTCCAACCACTCGTAGTAGTTGTGCGTCAAAACTTTAGATACATTGATGTTATTTTAGAGTGGTCGTAAAATTAAGGAAGAAAAAAAAAACGAACTAGGGTTTTATGGATTTCTTCAACATTGCATGGAAAATGTTGTAAAGGAAAGGATGAACTCGTATCGTAAAAATGTTATGTCCAATTTTCAATAAGCTGAATTTTGGGGTATGATATTTTAAGGTATGGGTTTGAAATTCTGTAGGAATGTTGCAGAGCTTATGGCAGGAGTAATTAAAGATTTGTTAATATCCAATATAAATAAAATATTTTTGACTTAATTTTTAATTTTTTTTATTTGTTTATTGTTATTATTATTATAAAAGTTGAAGTAGCAATGCATGTAAGAGCTCTCACAAATTTCTATCTTCATTTTAAGGTAAATACCAAAATTTACTGTAATGAGAATGATGCACTGAGAAGAATCTATGTGCCTGAATAAATTACAAGCATTTCCAGAGCGTAAATCATTTTCATATGAACCATTTTACTTGAATTTTGTAGTAACAAAAATATACAGGGTGAGATAAAAAAACGGCAACAAAGTCAAATGCAACCAGTAAAGAAAGTCTTAAAGTCAGGCGGGGCCGACTTTATGATACCCTACACCACTTTGCTAATTTAGTAGAGCTGCGCATAACAATTAAACGTTTTTATGGGAGAATTTAATTATACACGCTATGATTATAATTATAATTTAAAGTTCAAAGGACTAAATATGCCGAAGCATTTGTATCTTTTAAATTCGGAATTGTATTGCCCATTTGGTGCACAATTAATTTGAAATCGGATACAATTATATATGGGAGCTATATCCAAATCGGAACCGATCCCGATAAAATTTGGCAAAGATATTTCTGAGCTGTATTTGATATATTTCCCTGAATATCGTTGTTACAGAGTGCATATTACGGCTGTGGGTAACAAATATGACAAATCGGATGAACAGTATATATGGGAGCTATAGCTATATCTGAACCGATCTTCACCAAATTTGACATACTAGCTTCTATACTCAATTCGATCGTAAGTGCCAAATTTCATCCAATATGGGCAAATATTAGACGTTTGGTGCACAATCAAAGGTAAATCGGACGAAGTTATATATGGGAACTATATCCAAATCTGAACCGATCTCGATAAACTTTAGCAAATGTATTTCTGAGCTGTATTTGATATATTTCCCCAAATATGGTTGTTACAGAGTGCATATTACGGCTGCGGAGGACAAATACAACAAATCGGATGAACAATATATATGGGAGCTATAGCTATATCTGAACCGATTTCAATCAAATTTGGCACACTTATTTTCAGGCCTATGTTAGTTGTATGTGCAAAATTCCATGCTATTCGGGCTGATTATACACGTTTGGTGTACAGAAAAGGCAAATCGGACGAAGATATATGTGGGAGCTATATCTTAATTTTGACCGATTATTTCCAATTTCAATAGGGTTCGTCCTTGGACCAAATAAATGATTTGTGCAAAATTTCATCTGGATAGGGCAATAAATGCGAACTGTATTTTGTTTACAAAGATACATGGACAGACAGACGGACGGACGGACATGCATAAATCGACTCAGAATGCAGATCATCAAAAGGAACTATGGGTCTATCTCGTTTCCTTTTGCCTGTTACAAACAAACGCACAAAGACATAATACGCTGACCACCTTGTGGTGTAGGGTATAAAAAACGTCTTAATAAGGCAAAACTCAAAAAATAAAATTCAACCGTGCCTGGCTGTGGGATTTGAACCGTGGACCTCGGTGTGCAGCCAAGTAGAAGTTGCCATCTCAACGTTCAGAGCCACTAACCCGACTTCCTAAAGCAGCACTAAAACAAGTGTATGTATTGAAAGCGATGTAGTTGTTGTGGACAAAAAATCCATCACTACAAGAACAAACTTTGCTGTGAAAAAGATCTGCTAATACAGGGTTGCCCATATTCGACGGATCCATCTGGCAACGCCATAACTTTTGACAGAGATGTCACATCGCTTAATGACATACCGCGTTTGAAGCGTCAGTCCAAGCAGATTTTTACCATGAACCAATACACGCCACGCGAGCGCTCTGAAATAGTTGAAATTTACATTCAACAGAAGAAGTCAATTGTGAAAACTCAACGTGCTTTTAAAACATTAAAAAATGTGAGAAGTGCGCCTTCTAAGAACACCATTAAGCGTTTATACGAAAAATTTTCGACTGGTAAGGCTCTTTCTAATCCGAAGAGGCCATATAAAAGTCGACCAAGGCGATCGGCCGAGAATATCGCTGCCGTACGAGCCAGTGTTGAGAGGTCTCCAAGAACATCCCAAAAACGCCTTTCTCAGCAGTTGGGCATGGCTCGGTCCACTTTACAACGGATTATTCGCATTGATTTGTATTTGTTCCCGTACAAAATTCAATTGACGCAAAGAATGTTGCTGCGGACAAGCCTCGTCAATTGGAATGGGCCCAAAGAGTCATGGGTCCGTCAAATATGGGCAACCCGTATTTCCAAACCCCTTACAATTTTTAAACCCTTGAAGTATAAAAGTCACTTTAACTAAATTTCAGAATTTTGGGACTACAACTCTGCACTTAGTAAATTTTACCTGCAGAGGACATATATCGTTTGATACGGCAAAAACGTGTCTTATCGAAATAATGGATTTAGATCATAGGTCTCTTCGGATCAAATCCGTTTCAGAATATTTATCTATCCATCCGTCTGTCAGTCTGACTGGCTGTGTGGGTGCAAGATAACTCTCGAAGTTTTTATCCGATTTGATCCAAACTTGGTACATCGTAGTATTATTATCAAACTTAGATTGAGTTCGATGGTAATCAACTCCTTCTGGTACCTCCCCCATAAACATCAAAATTTTTAGTAGAAAAAAAATACCTCACAGATTCTTTTCAAACTTGACACATCTAAATATTTCTACCAACACAAAATCTGATGTGAAGATTGTACGGATCGTCCACACCATTTTGTGGCTTTTAGTTCTTTTCTTGCCATTGAAGTACGAAAGTGACCTCGTGTAAAATAAGAAAGTTCTTGCTATTACCTGTTGTATAATTTTTAGTTCCTTTCGCATCTCTATATTTATATATGGTTTCGAGCTCAGCCAAGACAGAGCGAATGTACAATTTCAAATTTATTGCGTTTGTCTATCGCTAAACAAAAATTGTGTACCATATTGTACTATTTAGTACTTTTTCCGTATCACAATGCGAAGTTCCAAAAATCCCTTCGTTCTCACCGTACTACACATAGAGTAAGAGCCAGGTTAACTTGCAAATCTCTAGCAATTTCCGATCGCTCAAAATTCTGTACTTTTAAGTACTTTTCCTAAGACTTATGTACAATTTTGCAAAAAAAAAATTAAAAACTCTAAAAAAATATACATTCCTCTAAATATAACAGAAATTTTTGATAACCCCATCCGAATTCTACTTTCCAAATTGTACATTGTGGATCTACAGCAGTGGATGCCATTGGTGCTACAACAACAAACACATACAACATCCTCCCAACATTATTTGCTCATGCCTTTTAAGACTTCCACTAAAAGTGACAAAAAAATTAAAAAAAAAAAAGCAATTTACAGCATTTTACTTGAAATCCATCAACACACACACACGCTTACACTCGCTCTGAAAAGCTGTCAAAAGAAAATGGATGGCGAACGTGCAAACTGAAAATTATATGCTTGCTGCGTATAAATGCTCGCCATTTTCACAGCGCGTTGATGTATTCAAGTCAGTTGTCACGGAGTAATGCAGTGTTAAAAACGGATGCTTGACTTTATTTGCATCCGCCTTGAGAACTCGAGGACGCGCTGTAAATCACTGGAAAATAATATATACGGGAGGTGGGAATGCGGCGTGACTGGGTGGTGCATTTTTTCGGAGGTAAAGCTCAAAATGCATTCATTGTAGTTAAAACAAGTTAACAAGCAATAAGTTCGGCCGGGCCGAACTATGAATACTCTCCACCATTTGGAGCGAATTTGGAAATTTTCAAAACATAAAATCCATTAAAAATTTTGTTAAAAATTTTAAAATACAGAATATAGCCGTAATATTGTGGATCTACATAAGCTTTGTTTGTCATAAGCAATTACCATATTCAATTAATGTAACTAAAATCATCAAAATTGCGTATATAGGGAGGTACCGTTATATCGGAGCTATACGAAGCATTGGACCTGCATAGAAAATTTTCTGTCACAGGCTGTAGCATCCAGGGAATGGTCAGGGAATTATGTCTTTGTGCATTTGTTTGTAACAGGCAAAAGGAAACGAGATAGACCCATAGTTCCTTTTGATGATCTGCATAGAATCACAAATGCTGAGTCGATTAATGCATGTCCGTCCGTCCGCAGTACAGTTTGCATTTATTGCCCTATCCAGATGAAATTTTGCACAAATCATTTATTTGGCCCAAGGACGAACCAAAGACGAACCCTAATTTGAGATAATCGGTCAAAATTTAGATATAGCTCCCATATATATCTTCGTCCGATTTGTCTTTTATTGTGCACCAAATGTGTAATATCAGCCCGAATAGTATGGAATTTTGCACGTACAACCCAATTAGGCCTGAAAATAAGTACGCCAAATTTGATTGAATCGGTTCA